>NC_056729.1:303939641-303992141 GCF_019279795.1 Protopterus annectens
ACTCTGCACATGCAACACATAGTACACAAAGTCAGTGTGCCAAACAATCACAGCCCTTAAGGCGAAACACCATGCCTGATACACTAGTAATTGTTGACTCTATAGTCAGACACACTGATGTCCCACTTACCAGGTTGAACAAAGAGAGGGTAATGGTGAGCTGCCTGTGGGAAGCTAGGATCCGCCACATAACACAAGCACTCAGGTCACTCCAAAGCAAGTACAAATATGACTCCATCATTGTCCATGCCAGCGTAAATAACTTGAGATGTACCTCCTTGGACTACATGAAAAGAGACATAGAGGAGCTCTCTGATTATGTAGCCCAGGCTGGTATGACCCTGACCCTGAGCAGCATCTTGCCCTCACCAAGAATGTGGCACAATACAAAGACAAGATAATCAGCTTTAATAATTGGCTCAATTACTGGTGTCATTCTAGGGGATCCAATGTCTGTCTGCTTGGGATGACATGCTGGACAAGCTACGCTGCTTCACAAGGGATGGCTTGCACCTGTCACCACTGGGCTTACGGATATTGGCTAAGGCTCTTGCCACCCCCATAGTGCCTTTTTTAGCCAAGGCTCAAAAGACAAACCCACCACCTTAGAAAACAATAAAGGAAAAAAAACTAAGGGTAATGCTGCTCAATGCCAGAAGTCTAAATCTCAAGATGCAGGCTCTCAAAGCACTCCTCAGTATGGAGAGCATCGATGTCTGTGCAGTAACTGAAACCTGGTTCAAGGCTCCTGAGAGCACCCCAGCCCTACCAGGTTATACCTGGTATCATGCATTTCGGCCCCAAAACCTGGGCCGAACCACAAAAGGAGGGGTAGTGTCCATATTCATTAAAGACACCCACACTTCCAGGTTAGTGGCAACGCATGAAGCATCAGAGACTATCCACATACAACTAACCGTAGGCAAAACTGCTATACAACTTGTAGCATGCTACAGACCACCCTCTCAATCTCAGGAACTCCATTCAGCCTTCCTGAAGACACTGGAGGATATGAATGTCTCACCAAATACCATCATATTGGGAGACTTCAACTACCCAAACATAGACTGGGTGCATTACTCAAGCCCCAACACCCTAGCCCAAAGGTTCCTGGAAGTCATCAACTCAAATGCGATGGAACAACTAGTCACCTCCCTCACAAGGGGAAATAATATACTTGACCTGATCATCACAAACATGGGGACAAAATGCTCAACACCAGAAGTATACCCCTCACTAGTGAGATCAGACCATAAACTAATAACCCTAGATATTCATATCCCACCTCCACCCCCAGCACAAAAGCCCACAGTGAGAAACTTCTCAAAAGCCGACTTTACACTCCTTAGGACTGAAATGGTATCCTTCAAGCCCCCTGGGCCAGTGGAAACCACACTCCACACTGCTGAATCCTTCACAAATGCTTTCTACGGGCATCTCCAAGAATGCATGGATCATGCAATCCCAAATAAAATCAAGACCCTTTCCACCAAAGGCAGGCATCCTATCTGGTGGACCCCAGCCATAAACAAACTTTATAACAAGAGAAGGAAGCTACTGCAAGACAGAGCAAAATCCCATAAAGGGAAGGCATCCCTGATCAGCACTAGCAAAAAACTATGTTTGCTAATAAAATTATCAAAGGCCAACTTCGAGAGAATAATCGCTAAGGACACTAAAGATAATCACAAGGCCTTCTTCAGTTATGTTAGAAACCTGGGCGGAAACCCTCAGATATGTGCAGAGTTAGTTCATAATGGCAAAAAGTACATTGAACCCACAGATATTGCCAACATACTGGCAGACAGGTTCAGTGCAAATTTCTCCCCTCCCTCTCCTCCAAAAGACGAAATAAATATCTCAGCTGAATACAACCTCCCTGAAATCTCAGATGTCCAGGTGAGAGCTGCCCTCAGCAAAGCTAAAAATACAGCATCCATGGGACCTGACGGTGTCCCGGGTTGCGTGCTACGTGAACTCCTAGAGGAGCTAAACCCGCACATAAGAATGCTGATTAATCTTAGCCTTGCTACAGGATACATCTCTGAACACTGGCATACAGCTACAGTGGTCCCACTCCACAAAGGTGGCACCTCTACAGACCCTGGAAACTACCACCCCATAAGCTTGACCAGCCTGGTCTGCAAAGCTATGGAAAGGATCATTATGGAACTCATAAACAAAGACATCAGGGACCTACAGACAATTGACCCTACCCAGTTCAGCTTTGTAAAAGGCAGATCCTGTCTTTTAAACCTGGTGGACTTTTTTGAAACAGTCACTAGAGCCATCAATGAAGGCAAAGCAGTTCATACAGCCTACCTGGATCTGGCAAAAGCCTTCAACACAATACTCCACTCAGGCATCATAGACAAGCTCAACAGCTTAAATGTAAACCCATTTGTCACAAGATGGGTTGCAAACTGGCTAAAGGACAGAACCCACAAAGTCAGAATAGCTGGAGCTATGTCAGACTCTAAGCCAGTCACAAGTGGAGTCCCACAGGGCTCTGTCTTGGGACCCCTCTTGTTAGGCATTTATTTCTCAGATGTGCAGGCAAACATAGGGGGGTTGTGGCTGACAAAGTTCGCAGACGACTGCAAACTAGGCGCCAGAGTCGATACACCAGCTGACACATGAATCCTCCAGAAGGGCCTCACAGAAACAGACGACTGGTGCCAGAGTCATGGCCTTAAACTAAATGCCAAAAAATGTATAGTCATCCCCTTTGGAAAAAACAAAGTACCCATAAATTACCACATAGGTGGTAATTCATTAAGTATGGAAAAAGTAATCAGAGACCTGGGGACCCAAGCTGACAGTGACCTCTCATTTGACACCCCCGTCGCCAAAGTGGTTAGAAAGACCTTCTACCTTGCCCACCTTATCATAAAGGGATTCACATCCAGATAAAAGGATGTCATTGTACCCTTATATTCCTCCCTTATCAGGCCTATGATTGAGTACAATGCCCCATTTGGTATGTACCTCACCCGGCACCTGCAGCAGCTGGAGAGACCCCAAAAGTACCTTACCAAGAGGATCAAGTGTCTCCAGCATATGTCATATGCTGCCAGACTGAAAAAGCTCTAGCTCTATTCAGTAGCATATCGCCTGCTCAGACGTGATCTGTGCCTTACGTACAAGGCCATGTCCAATTCAGAATTAATGGACATGCTCCACCTCAAAAAATCCAAATCCATCAGAGCCACGAGAGCTAAAGATCTAAACCTCAGCACAAATATGAATAGGACATGCTGGAGGGACAGATTCATAACCCAGAGGCTTCCCGCACTCTGGAACAGGATACCTGTCCATGTTAGGCAGAGCCCCTCACTGACTCTCTTCAAGAGAAATCTGGACGAATGAATGGGTGATCGTAGGTTTACCCCAGGGGTCATCTCTGTGTCATTGCTAGATAGAGGCATAGTAAACTAAATTTTATTTAAATTGTACACTTTTGTATCATTACATGGGGTGGCGAAATACACTTTGGCTAGTCTTATAAATGCCGGGCAGATATACTAGTACTATACTATGAAACTACATATATATATATATATATATATATATATATATATATATATATATATATATATGTGTGTATGTATATATATATTATATATATAATTATATATATATATATATATATATGTGTGTGTGTGTGTGTGTGTGTATATATATATATATATATATATATATATATATATATATATATATATATATATAGATATTTCTTAGGTTTTCCACTTAAACTTCAGTCACTGTGAGAGAATAAATAAGGTGTTTGGATGTCATGGCTTTCGTGATTCTCATGATACCCTTGGCAAGACCCCACATGAGAAAGATACAGTGGTATCTGAAGTTTCTTTGGTCCCAGCACCAACACTCTTTATCTTGTCAAATCCCAGTGCTGGGATTCATCAGAAAATAAATAATTTGGTGGAGACAACATCTACCCTTAAATCCAGGTCTTCCCTTCTCCATCCCTGTCCCAAAGCAGCCATTCACCACAAATGCTTCAGACTTTACTTGGGGAGGCGTTTCAGGAGGGATAAAAGTACAGGGTATGTGGGACAGATGCAAGCACATAAATATCAAATAAGTGTTTGCCCTGATTAAGGCACTCAATTCTATAAATCATCTTTGGTCCTTGGGACATCTTCAAGTTATTACAGACAATACCACAGTCATGTAGTACATCAACAAATGGAGGTACCAGGTTGTGGCAGACAAAGTGATCCAGACCAGGCAGACCCTCATGAATGGAAACTAGATTGGGAGTCTTCTGAGATTTGATCCATCTGTGGTGAATTCCTCAAGTAGACTTTGTTGTCTCCTCTCTGAACAATCAGCTTGCAAGATTCTGTTCCAGGACTCCATGGAAGAAAGCTTGGAATTCAGATGCCTTTTCTTTTCCTTGGACAGAAATGTTTCTGTATGCTTTCCCATTCTTTCCATTAATATCCATGGTATTTCTGAAGATTCAGAAGGAATCCTCAAGATCATTGCGGTGATTCCCTTCTGGCCCAGGCAACCATGGTTCTCCTTCCTTTTGGAAATGTTCAGGGGACATTACCACAAGCTTCCTCACAGACTGGATCTATTCATACAAAAACAGGAATGTTTGATAGACCCAACCTCAATCAACTTCATTTGACTGACTGGATGATACGGTCTTAATTCCTTTTACAGATCTGTTTACTGGGAACATGCAGCAGGTACTAATGGAGACAAGAAATCCTGCAACCAGAAAATCATATATTACCAAATGGAAAAGGTTTTCTAGTTGGTGAAAAAATGTAATCAGCACCCATTCAGGGTTAGTTTTTCTCTATTTTTACAGTATTTGTGTGCGTTATTATCCTACAACCTTTCTTATTCCTCTGTCAGGGTTTATTTATCAGCTATTTCAGCATGTCTGCCCATTGATCCCTCACTTTCAATGCTGTCACATGTCAAAATGTTTTGAAAGGGGGTTGTAGAAGAGGCCTTCATGTGAACTGGTTGGCTCTCCTAGGGATCATCATTTTGCATTCGATAAGCTAACACTTTTTCCATTTGACCCAACTAACCTGGCTGGGTCCAGGTTCTTAATATGTAACAGTTTTACTGATTGCTCTGACCTCTGTAAGAAGACTATCTGAGTTGTAAGCTCCTATAGTGAGTCAACCCTATCTCATTTTCTATAGGGACAGGGTTTATTTGAGAACTTATTCTTCTTTTATCCCTAAGTGGAATCCAAGTTTGCTTTAAAGAAGACTGTCCATTTCCTTGTTTTCTTTCCTGAGCCTAAAATGAGGGAGAACATTGATATGTGCATCCTCTCAATTCAGAACTTCATTCCAAACTCAGACGTTTTCTGTTTTTAGCGTGCATGTATATATGACCATAGAAACCCAGCTTTAACATCCTGCAAGTGTTATTCAATCCTGAAAAGCACTTCCTCTCACTGGTATAAACTCACAAGACATAACTTGACTCACAAATTTTAATTTTTTTCCAGTTTAAGAATGATTTCTAAAAGTATTTCTTCTTTGCAAAGCTGGTTGGTGCTTTTATGACAACTGAAGGTAAAATATTCCTTTTTTTTCCTTCTAGTGGTATACTGTAGCCATTATTTTAACCAACACAGACAAAGACTTATCTGGGTATGCTTTTTGCTTAACAATAATAGTTTCTCATAATTTTTTGATGTGACTTTGGGTATGCCCAACACAGATACAATGAAAATCTGAGCTTGGAATGTCAAGAAATATTGATGACCATTTGTTTAAAATAGCATATAAAATCATACAAAAGAAGGCTGGAGTTTCACCTACCAGTCACCAGATGTCAAGAATAAGAAAGCTTCTGGCACGGAGGGAAAGGAATGATAAGATGCTGCCTGCTTACCTTTGTCTGGGGGAAGAGATGGTGATGATGTGTAGCCAGAAGACTAGAGCTCACATCAACTGCAATGAATGAGTGGACAGAAATGGAGGAGTATTTCCAAACATGAGTCCTGAGTGGAGATGCCCATAGGACAACAACTACTGCCTCACCTGGCCTAAGGAAAAATGGCTACATGTAATAGGAGGTAGTGTCAACTAGATTAACTCAGCCTGTCTCTTTGAGTAGCAGTGCTGGCCTTGCAGTCTCACAACTCTACTGTGCACACAGGGATAATTGCCTTTTAGGGGTACTTGCTGTGATCCTGATGTACCAGATTAAGGGACACCGATGAGGGGGGAGAAATCAACTGATAGGTTGCCACATTACTTTGGAAAAAGAAAAAGCTCAGCTTGCACAGAAAAAACACTCCATGGGAAAAATGTGAGAAGGGTGTCTGGTCTAGGTAAGAAAATCAGGGATCATGTTTGTAGAAAGCAGGTATGGGTTTGAATCAAATGCAACAGGGTTATTCCTCTTCACAAAAATGGGAACAAGATATTACCTAGAAACTAAATTTATCAGTGTGGCCTTAGTGGAAGAGTAATTAATTTTGGACAAGCTGGAAGACAAAGATTCTGCATCGCACCCATTTGAAATATTGTTGTCTAGCAGGCTGCCCCAATCATCCCAGATAAAGCACTTATCACCAATATCCTTAATTGTTTCTCTGTGACCAGTGAAAAACTGCATTTCCCATCAGAATATTTACTTGTAAGAGCCATTTAAAATATATTAGTGAAAAGTAGACTTACACAGCTATAGCTAAAGAGATTTTCTCTGATACAGATGGACAAAAATGGCTAATGAGTAATCCATTGTTGTGTACTTGCTGTTTTGGTACCGGCAGATCCATCTTTGCATTCTTTGTGTAGGTGATGACAGCAGGGGAAGTTAACCAGATGGTTGAAAGAGAGAAACCCTAGCAGTATCCAAACATACTAAAGGTAAATTCCAAAGTGATGTATATATTCTTTTAGAATGCAGGTGAGAAGTCCAACACATTTGCTCAATGGATGTAATCTAATACTGCATGGCTTTAAATAATTACTGAAGTACAATTGTATAACTGAAAGATACATTTAAAGTAATGGTAATGAACTGTGCTGAGAATATTATGTTACTTAGATCAACGAATGAGCATTCAGTATTCTGTGACTGCAAGCAAGTAAACACTTGTTAGGTAGCTCAGGAATTTAGCTGCGCTGTCACACTGTCACACCCATTGCTTTCTTTTCAGTCCGTTGTATCTGAAAGGAAACTGTGCAATATGAGGTGGCAGTTGTATCACAGCCAAAAACTGTAAACTGATGCTTTTTCTTGGCAGGATAATACATTTGCTAGGATTTCAATTAGTTACGCAGAGTGGTGAGACTAGTACCTATAAAGAAGACTGCACTGTTTCATCTGGACAGAAGAACAGAAAAGTACATTGAAGAATCTGTGTTTAAATATGAGTTGAACACTACTGGCAGTACAAAATCAGAGGTTGAAGTTTAATGCGTAAATGAGTTTAATACATGAAGTTTAATACACGATACCTGATGTTGATCTGCATATACTCCACCCACACAATATACAGCTCTAGGTAAAGAGCCACGTCAGTCTTTCTGACATGCTATGAGTAATGCACACTTTGAGTTACTTCTCATCTATCATATACCATCTCACTTTGACCTTTGTCAGTGTAGACCGTTAAATCTCAGTACTAATACAAGGGTCTACTTTAGAATGACGAAAACGCAAAGTCTCGAACGCTCACATGAGCGGATAACCAGAAACTCAAAATTGGTATTTTGGGATCACAGTACAGTGAATATCTGAATACTTGCCCTTTCCTCACTGTAGTGCAATCTCGAAGTAGGAATATATATTTAGCGGGAGGTGTGGGGGCACAGCCCCCACAATACCAATTTTGTGTTTTTGATTATTCGCTCATGTGAGCGTTCGAGAGTCTGCATTTTTGGTTTTATGACATAGACCCTAATGTAATGCTCAGTGGATTCCAGAGAGCAGTCACTTTTCAGATAAGAGAGAACTGGGGTAGCATAACTGCAGTGGTGCAGAGATTAGCATTGTTACCTCCCTGTAAGCGGTTCTCTGGTTTGATTCTCAGCTGGGGTACCTTCTGTGCAGAGTTTGCATGTCCTCCTTGTGTTTGTGTGGGTTTCCTCTGGGTGCTCCTGTTTCCTCCCACATTCCAAAACTGTGTTTGGAGTGTTTCTTCCTGGGCCTCCACTGAAAATGCAGCATAACTGCAGTGGTGCAGAGATTAGCATTGTTGCCTCCCTGTAAGCGGTTCTCTGGTTTAATTCTCAGCTGGGGTACCTTCTGTGAAGTGTTTGCATGTCCTCCGTGTGTTTGTGTGGGTTTCTTCCTGGACCTCCACTGAAAATGGACAATTTTTTAATATTGCTCTTATAAACTTAGGAAGTTGATAAAATAGCAGGTTTTGCATTGGGATGAATTTTCTGAAGGTTATGAAATCTGAAACTCAAATCTTTTTCATTGTTTCTTTTCTGACTTCAATCTTCAGTGATTCAGAACAAATCAAAAATATGAGGCAAAAATCTGGACAGTCTGAAAAATCTGCAATTGTAGATATAAATGAGGTCTATGATTCCATGACACTTACCTTAAAGTCCAGAGTTGAAGATACTGCAGCCATAAGAATGGCAAAGGATAATCAACAGTCCTGTTTGTAGGTCTTGTGTTAGCATCTGCTGAACATAAAAAAAAAGAAGGATACATTTTATTAAAGTTTAGAACAATGATGCAGCATTAAGTAATGCTGCAAGAAATAACAATTCCCAGTCCAGAAATGATGCTGAAAGAAAGAATGATGCCCACTTCTTGATAACATGGAACATTAACTGGAGAACTTCTTTGAAACTTGGGTGCCTGTTGGAGATGTAAGGGCCATAACTGTGATCCTTGGAACAGTGTAGGCCGACTGAGGGAATACATACTAAGTCTGTGGTTGTGCTACCTAGGGGTTATTCCCCTACTGCAAGGTACACTGATCTCAGAGTTAGTACATAGAAGCAGCAGGTGTGTGAGCACAGCTTTTCATGTTATCACATGCAGGCGCTGAATCTCCCCCACAGAAATGTAACAAAGGACTTACTGCAATAGCAAATTTCAGAATTTGCTGACTATTTTTAGGATTGCAGTTAAATAACATGCAGCTTTGTTGTAAGCAGACTTCATCTTGCTAATGATACTATACTTTTGTATAGAACAGCTTCATACAGCAATTTTGGAAGCATTAACAATTTTGCTATAGTAATTAAAACTTCTGGTGGTAAGAAAGTGTTTATGGAGGAGCCAAAGTGCTAGCTTTTTTATCTCCAAGAAACAGTGAAAAGGTTTCTTGGAAGATAAAAGCAGGCTTTATTTCACACTCCAATAAGAAAGGGAGATATTTTAGGTTTTCTACAGCCACTCGAATTCCACTAACTCGTAGCCAGGGACTTCAACAGCTGTAACCCTGTCCAAATAGCTGCTCACAGTTGAACTTGAATGTGAGTTCAGCTATGCATTTAATTTTTTTTCTTTGTGTTTGGACTTATGTTGATGAACTGATATAGCTAGGGTTGCCAGCTGTCTTGTTTTTGACCAGATTGTCCGGTTTTCTGACAAATTGTCCAGTTACAAATTTCATTCAAAACCGGACACGTGAAGTCCGGGTTTTGTGCCACTGCCATGGTCTCAAGCGTTTCTCCCGTGCCATCTTTACTCTCTCTTTCTCCTCTCCTTATTGCCTGCGGTCCCGGTGTGCATTTTGGCTATAATTAGAGCCATTACCTGACTCCGGACTGTCCGGAAATAAGGGGCACTCTCCAGAAAACGGCGACTGCCTTTTCTTATCCAGAAAAAAAAAAATCTTTTCATTTAATTAAAAAAAAAATACTTTTTTTTTTTAAGGATGTTCTACTTTAAGAATGCCCTCTGTGTCTAGTCGAAGGTGCACAGATGCAGAAGAAGCCGAAATTGTTTACATGACGTCTTCATCTTCTGCGTAGTGGAATTTGAATTCCAGTCTCCAGAAGACGTTTGGACTTCACAGCGGACCACAACAATGAATGGTTGGACAAAATCAGAGCGGTAGGTGTGTGTGTGTGTGTGTGTGAGGCTGCCACTGCTATGAAAAGGAGAGAAACTGAAATGCAATTAACTTAAAGGGAAGTTTTTTTTTTTTTATAATTTGATCATGCAGAGCAGAGGCCAGGAAACATTGTATGGTATCTTGTACAGTCTCATTGTATTGCATTGCATTTCTGGTTTACACAAAGTTTCAGGGCTAAATTCTTCCGTAACAAGTCACAAGATGCTTCTTTCATATGAGCTTTAGTGAGGCGGCCTTCTCTAGATGATACTGTGAGTATATGTTGCTGTTGTTGTCCTAAGCTTACATTTCCAAAAGAAAATAATAACGCTATAAAAGATAGAGCTGCAGTCTATCTACCTGCTTCAGATAACAAAAGGCCAGACCAGCAGACTTTTATTAATGATACTACAAATCCCAAGAAATTATTTAATTTTGTGTGACTAAGTACTAGTAAAATAAAACATGAAATGATACCTATTGTTGAAGTCTTTTTATGTGATTATTGCAATTCCTTTATAAAATGATGTTGCTTAAAGCTGTTCAATGTGGTTAAAATATTTTAGAATGATACAATAGGGCAAACTTACCTGTTGGCATAGTAGATCACCTGTTAATATTACTAACGTGCCTTTTGATATAATGCTCTATAATCGAGGGTCAGCTGTGGTTAATTATTTGTGACATACAGAGATGAGATTGGTATAGCAAAGGTGTGTAAATTGATGACCCTGCTAGTTTTTTGACCATCCACTAGTTGTCCACATTAAGCATATGTGCTGTAGCTTTCTATAAAAGGCATAGGTTCATTTTTCAAAAGCTGCAAGACCGATTGTGTCATTATGTATTGTTTTATACTAAACATGTATTTTCAGACCATGCTATACAGTTTCAGGTCTGTGTTATTGATGTAAGATATGATTGTAGTTAATACTGTGTCATTTCTTAGAACATTTTAAAATTTTATCATCCTAAACTTGGGAAAACAATGTGCAATGCTGTTTCGGTGAATGTGAGATTTAAAGGCAGAGTAGTTTTAATGCTAAGTCTGTTTTCATTGTGAGACTGTATTGCTTTGTTTAGCAAATGTGTATCAGTGGTTTGTGCTATAAAATTTGAAATAAATGTTTTAAATTAAATCCAAATATCTGTAATCACTGTAGAAGTAAAGCAGAAGACAGTATGCACACTGAGAGTTTTGAACAGTGTTTATGGCAACTGGGGAGAAACCGTCTGAAAGCAGGGATCCGGAACAAAAAATGAGGACGTTCCCATCAGCTGATGTCATGGTGATGTCACAAAATGGGCGGAACATGGATGGGAGTGGGGGTGGAAATGGGTGGAGTAATGGGTGATGCGAGGGGCATGACCTTAGTCCAGTTTTAGCCACAAAGAAAGCTGGCAACTCTAGATATAGCCATTTAGAGTTGCTTTCTGCTTTGACTGTTCTGTTTATGCATTTTATTTTCTGTTTTGAGTACATCTATATTTTTATTTTCTGCTTTGAAGAATTTGTCGGCCTGGTGATTTTTTTTCCATCCACCCATCCAGTCTCAGTTGTTCTTTTAAACTTGGAGGCTTTTGAGCTGCCAACCCTTGTTGTAAATTTAACTTTAGAAGATCCTCCCAGTGTCGTGTCATCTGCTTATTCTACTGGGCACTGAAAGATCAAACTAGGAAGGCCCTCTCCTTCAATTTTTAAAGCCAGAGTTAGCCTCTTTTTCATAACACTCCACTCAGTCAGTGCGCACTGCAATATTCATAGTATTAATACCTTATTTACAACTTACTTTTAAAATGTGTAACACCTGGGACTAGACGAGTAATCACTGGAGAGCCTGGGAGCTATTTTTCATGAACCAGCTTGAGATACGTGCTTCTGTTTTGCTCCCGGTAAGAGCAGGCACAGAGAGACACTATTTCTTAGTAATTACTAATCACTGGAAAACTGAAATGTGCTTCTCTGGTGAGAGAAGGAGCATAGGGACACTGAGTTCTGCTGGTTTCTGATTGGACAGTGTGTGCTAAATGTCACGGAGTAGTTTGGTTGCAGTTTTGGTGAGAACCTCTTAAGGATCTTTGTGCAGCTTGGCTTTCTGTTGAATCCACCTGCTGTAGGTGCTAACCAGGGTACCTCCATTAACATCAGCTTTAATACTTCTTCTCAGGAAGCAGCATGAGATAAGTGCTATCCTTTACTTCTGGTGAGAGAAGGAGCAAAGCATCACTAAGGAGCAAAGCATCACTAAGGAGCAAAGCATCAGTAAGTCCTAATTTTGTGCATCAGTGTTGAGACCAGCACTGTCTGCACTGCCAGACAGACAGTACCTCCAATAATCTGCCTTGACCTCAGAGGTGCTACTTCCTCTTCAGCCCACATTAGTAAGTACCTGGAACCATGGGTTTGTACTTTCCAACTACCTCTGTAGCCAGTTTGGTTGAAACTGGCATTCTAAAACAATGCAGGTATTACTCTATTTTTACTGACAACCCCTTCTATCTAAACAACTGATTCAGTCTATGAGAGGCAGAGTTAGGCAATGTTATTGGAAGCAAAGCTCTCACATAAAGTTGCTAAAAACAGCAAACAGGTTGTCAGTAACACACAACACCAAACTGTAACTATCACAGACAATATAGACCAAACACACAGACCCATTTATGCTGTGGCTCTTAAAAAACTTCCTAAATTACAAAGACCTCCTAAATGTAATCTAAGAAACACATAGCCTGAGCAACCTCAAAAACACTCAACTCAGGCAGCACCCACCATAAAACGTGAATGTATGACTCGCACTCTTTAAACTCAAAAGCCCATAAGGCAGGGAATCCTAAGGGAAAGACCTGCTCTGGTAGAGGTTTTAGATGAATCTAGAATGGATGCTGCTGTTAAAAAAAGATAATTGGTAGGGCATATAAACTATTGCACAATAACTATAAGAATCAGTCAGAGGAGGTTAGAAAAGATTGGGAAGAGGGATTGGATAAGCAGTTCACAAGAAAACAATGTGAGGACATATGTATAGCTCAAAAATATGTATTAAGGTCAAGAAGTTTTAGGATTTTTGCTTGGAAGCGATTGCATAGGTATTTTTATATCCCACACAGACTCCAAAGAATCTTTCCTCAGGTAAATGTCAAATGTTGGAGGTGTGATGGGGAAGAAAGAGATAACTGGGGACATAATGTTTTTGGAGTGTAATGAGTTGGGAGATTTTAAAAATCCCCTACAAAGTCAGAAATATTGGGTGAGCAAATGGGTGTAACTAAAGAAATTATTTTTTTGAGCTGAGATATAGGATCTGAATTGCTTAGACATTGTAAAGCTTTGTTAAGATTAATTCTGGTGGCAAAGTACTAGAAAATGGAAATCAAATTTGAACCATCTGTATCTGAAGTAGTGAATATTGTAACAGAGATAAAAGATCTGGAAGTCGGATCTTTAAAAAAGTGTAAGAGCAAATGACAGAAAAAAATGGAAATTGTGGGAACAATACATGAAGAATAATGTTTTGGAGTAGGAATGAGGTGTAAGGAAAGGCAAAAACTGAGCAATTCATGTAATGTTGGATTGATCATTATATCACTGATACTTGATAACTGATAATGTATCTAATATATAATGTTTATAACTGTGAACATTTTGAAATGGTTTGTTTTCTTTTATATAAATGCATGCTTGCCTTTGTTTTAAGTGATAATTCAATAAATGTATTAAAACAAACATAAAAAAGCCCACAAGGCAAACCACAAAACAATCCAATTTTCTAGCTTATAGGGAGACACACTCATGCACAATTTACCAAGCTTAGTAGGGAGAGGGTCACTTTTAGTTGCCCATCAGGTGCCAGGATTCACCGCATCATGCATGCACTCAGGTCCTAGTATCACAAGTGCACATATGACACAGTCATAGTACACGCAAGAGTAAATGACCTGAGACATACCTCCCTGGACTATATGAAAAGAGACATGACGGAGTTCTCAGAATATGGGACCAAGGCAGGTAGGAACTTAGCCTTGAACAGCATTTTCCATCTCCGACAATGATGCTGCACTATGAAAAAAAGATTACTAATGTCAACAATAGGTTTAGCTTCTGGTGTTATTCAAGAAGGGATCCAATGTATCAGCCTGGGAGGAGATGGTCAACAGTTCTAACTGCTTTGCCAGGGATGGCCACACCTATCTCCCCAAGGATTTTGTGTATTGGATACAACTTTGTCCACCCCCATATTGCCTTTTTAGGCAATGTCAAACTTCAAAAACTTCCTTCTAAACCAAACACAGTGCAGATAACATAAAAGTATTGCTGCTCAATGCTAGGAGCCTGAACAAAAATCTTCACTCCCTACAGGCTCTATTTACTCTGGAGTGCATTGATATATACCTAGACAAAGGCACTAAAGGGGGTGGTGTCTCTATACTTGTAAAACAAAAGTTGATCTCCAAGCTTTTTTGACAAGATAACCTAGAACTCATTCATGGCCAACTTATCATTAACAAAACCCAATTATTATATCATAGCTAACTATAGGACCCTCTCTATGCCCTCCTTGGCCTGTGCCTCATACCTGACTAGTATGGAGTCTCTATGTATTAGGCTAAGCACCATTCTGCTAGGGAACTTCAACTACCCCCTGCATCAACTGGAAGACTTATACAACACCTATCATGTATGTCCCAAAGTATCTGGACTTCATAAACACAAATTCTCTTGACCATTTATTCTGCTCTCCAACTAGAGGAGACAAAATCCTGGACTTGGTCCTTACCAATATTGAACAGATCTGTCCCCCACCCATTATAACTTCCTCCTTAGTCAAGTCAGACCATAAATTAGTCATATTCTCCATAAGACCGAAGCTGGAAGCATCTTCCAGTACCTCAGTATTCATAGATCACGTGATGCCCTGCATAAATTCAACATCCCCAACTAACCTGATAATGCTACTGTGTATGCTGAGTCTGTGAACTCCAAATTCAATGCACATGTGAATAACTATATAGATGCATCTGTACTCCTCTGAAGTAACTGCAGTGCCAAATTTAAAACTAAACCCCTGTGGTGGAACCTAAATATAAATATAAGCTATGATAAAAGAACAAAAAACCCTCTTGGCATGCAATACTAAATATAAATTGCAAAATTTCAAAAATGCTCTTGATAAATTTAACAAGAAATTCCAGTCCCTGATTATATCAATCAAAGCTAGATATGCAGTAAAAATAGCCTCCCGGGCAAAAGACACACATAATGTCTTCTTCAGCTATGTTGGAAAGTACAGAAAGAATGCTCAGTACCACACAGAGCAAATAATAAATGATATCACATATTCAGACCCTGAGGACACACTGACTTCAACCCCTTCTCGTTTCCTTACACTCCTAGATCACATGCCCTCATCTACACCTCACTCATATCACTCAAGAACATATCCTCAAAGCACTTTCCATGGTCATGCACACTGCTCTGATGGATCCAGATTATATACCAAGCTACCTATTGGCCAGTCTGAAACTGGAATAGTTAAACCCCATATAGAGACTATTCAGTATCAGCAACCGAACCAGTTTTTTGCCAGATAAATGGATGACAGCAACAATTATCCCCTGCCCAAAGGTTGGGTGTCAGTGGAACCAAGTAATTACAGACTGTAATAGTAGTTAGAGACCCCATATGTCTGATCAGCCTCATCTGTAAGGCTATAGAGAGAATCATTACAGAATTAATGAATATGGGCATAGGTAACCTACAAATTCTTGACTCAAGCCAGTATGGCTTTGTCAAGGAGAGATCCTGCCTCCTTAACATTGTTGACTTCTATGAAAAGGTTACTGAAGAAATGGATGAGGGAAAATTGGTACTCACCATACATCTGGAGCTTGCAATGACAGTTGACTCAGGTATTGTTGATAAACTGTTCCAATTAAATGTTAATCTCCATGTAACTCATTTCACTGGATCATAGTATCATAGGAAGTTACTAGGCTAATGGCCCTAGGGCCAAGCCTAACCAAGTTCTATCCTTATTTCCATGATCAGCACCTATTGCCCCTGTCCAAGAGGGACACAGGTGGAACCCCTGGGGTGAATTTATGTTTACCCATCCAACTGTCCAGATTTGAAGAGGGTCAATGACGTACTCTCTTTGACATGAAGGTGGAGTCTGTTTTAAAGGTGTGGTAATGTGTGGAAGTCAAACCTGTCTCTCCAGCAGGTTCTATTAATGTCACATACCAGGTTAAGTTCTTTAGAGCGAGCAACCGTTGTACCATTTGACCTGTGGATATGCAGCATTTCCAATAAAGTAGGGTCAGAGATTGACTTATATGCAAGGCAGAGATCGCCACTGAGTAGTCTGCATGAAACAGAATAAAGTGACAGTGATTTCAGATGATCCACATATGACAGATGATGAAAACGTTGAATTTTCCTTGTGATGAAACTTTGTGGTCTCTCCAATTGCTGCAGGTGCTTGGAAAGGTACATACCAAGGACGTTGTACTCAGTTATTGGCCTGATGAGGGAAGAGTACACAAAGGTTATAACTTCTTTTTAAGATGAGCAATATAGAATGCCTTTCTTACCACTGTGGAGACATGGTGATCAAAGATAAGGCTGCTGTGTGCCCAGGTCTCTCACCACTAACTGCATATATAGGGTGTTGCTATTGATTTGGTAGTTAGCAGGAACATCGTTCCTACTGAAAAGGATCATATCTCTCAACTTCTTAGAGCAAGAAACCTGGACAAAGCCATAAATAATGGGGGACAAAGGCCCAAAAATGGGCACATGTTTTAAATATTGCTCTTGTAAACTTGGAAAGTTGATAGAATAACAGGTTTTGCATTAGCACAGATTTTCTGAAGGGTATGAAGTCTGAAACTCAAATGTCTGTCATTATTTTCTGACTTAAACCCTGAGTGATTTGCTAATGATTTGTCAGAAAACCACAATCATATGAGAAATTAACCAAAAATATGAGGCAAAAATCTGAACATTCTGCAAAAATCTGTACAGTTGAGAGGTATGATTAAGGGATGATAATTCATTTTTTTTACATTGAGTTTAAGGCCATGACTTTGGCACCAATCATTTGTTTGTGTAAGATCCTCTTGTAGGATGTTGACATAATTTGGAGATTCTATGACTGCTCCCAGTTTGCAGTCATCAGCAAACTTCGTCAGCCATAGACCTTTACTTTTTACTTGTACTTTGGAGATATAGATTCCAAACAGGAGAGGTCCCAGGACTGATCCCTGTGGAACACCATTGGTTACAGATCTGCTGTTGCAGGTGGATTCCCTTATTTTGACTATATGCGTTCTATCAGTAAGCCAGCTAGCAACCCATTTAATGATATAAGGATTGATATCTAGCTGGGTGAGTTTGTCAATGATGCCTGAGTGGAAGATAGTGTCAAAAACACTGGCTAAGTGTATGTAGGCTGTATACACAGATTTCCCCTCCTTCAAGGCCCTGGTGACTGTCTCAAAGAAGTCCACCAGGTTTAACAGGCATGATTTCCCTTAGACAAATCCAGACTGAGTAGGGTCAGGTGTTTGGAGTTTACCTATATCTTTGTTGATAAGGTCCATGATGATTCACTCCATAGCCTTGCAGATAAGGCTAGTGAGGCTAACATTTTTATAGTTCCCGGGGTCAGGGAAAGCACCACCTTTGTGCAAGGGAATAACGGTGGCCACTTCCATTCAGCTGGGACAAAGCCGGTGCTTAGACTATGATTGAAAAGAGTACCCAATGGTTTTACTAATTCTTGTTGGAGCCTATGTAGGATGCAGCCTGGGATGTTATCAGGTCCCACAGATAATGTGTATTTGGCCTTAGAGAGGGCATTTATGACCTGCTCTTTACAGATACAGGGGACAGGAGGTAGGGATGTCATGGGGTATATGTGGTGGGGACAAGGGAGTGAAGTTTTCAAAGAACCTGTTGGCCAACAGGTCAGCGATGTCCACAGGCTTAGTAAATGCGGTATCATTATCTACCAGTTTGGCACAAATCTGGGCCTTTCCTTTTAGGTCATGGATGCAACTAAAGGATGCCTTATAGTTGTCCTTAGTTGAGGAAGCTGATTTGGATTCATAGTTTGCTTTGGAGGACTTCACAAGAAGTCTTATTTGCTTGTTTAAGATAAGGAGGAAGGGAGTGTTTCCAGTTTGGGGCTCGTTCCCTCTTACTCATAAACAGCAATTTCTTCCTCTTACTGTAAAGCCTGTTAATGGCAGTTGTCCACCAGGCAGGTTTCCTTGAGGCAAACTGGCTCACAGATACAACCCAGAAAATTAGGTAAGGCAGTACTTCCTCTTCCAAATCACGTGTCACTAGATATGTACCCCAGGATTCAGTCCTTGGGTCATTCCCCTTTGGCATTTAATTCTCTGAAGTCAAAGCTAATGTTAAGGGTTTATGGCTGACCACATTTGCAGATGACTGTAAACTTGGTTCCATCATAAACTCTCCAGAGGACATCAAAATCCTTCAATAGGACTGTTCTCAAACAAATAGCTGGTGTCATTAGTAAGTACCAAAGCTCAAAGCCAAATAATATATAATAGTCTCCTTTGGGAAGCATGATATACTGTGTAACTATTACATTGAAAACACGCCCCTGAAAATCAATTCATTAGTTAGGGACCTGGGAATATATGTGTACAACAAACTGTCACCGTGTATCCATTATTGTAAGAAAGTCCTTTATCACTGTGCAGCTAAGGGTATGGCTTCTAGGTCCAGGAATATGATCATTCCACTGTATTTGGCACTTATTAAGCAGGTCATTGAGTATAACATCCCTTCAGTATATACTTGTCCAAATACTTAACATATCTTGAATGACAACAACATTTTCTCATGAAGAAAATTGAGTTCCTAAATCTTAAAGACAACACTGACCATTTCAAAACCCTGTCCTTCATCTTGATATCATACAGACTACTGAGGAGTGGCCTCTGCGTCTATTACAGAACCTAAACAGATGCTATTTTCTCAAATCTACTGCACATCTGTAAGTCCAATAGTGGTGTAAACACCCACATAAGAGATCTCAATCTTTTCTACAACATTAAAAGAACATGTTGGAGGGATAGATATATATCACAGAGAATACAACTTCTTTGAAATTGTCTTCTTCTCCACAGCAATCAAAATGCTTCCCTTAGTCTTTTCAAATGGGTCCCTTTCACATAGTCGACTTTCATATGGCCAAGACCATATGTTCGACTTTTGAAAAGCCGACCATGGGGAACTGCCATCTCTGTACAATACAAAATGGGAAAATTTCCCTCTTCTGCACTGTAGTGTGATCTCGGAGTTGGTATATTTAAGTTACAGGGCATGTGGGGGGGGCAGAGCCCCCCACGGGAGGTGCAGGGGTGCTTGCCCCCCCTGCTAACAGTTTTAAGGTAAGTGTTTGTTGTGTTTTTTGTGTTTATTTTACATGGTTGGCTTTCCGAAAGTCGATCATATGGTCTCGGCCATATGAAAGTCGACTTTGTGAAAAATCGGCCATGTAAAGTAGACTCTTTCAAACATAATCTATATGAATGTATGGGAAACGACAAATTCATATCTGGTTTAGCACTCCTGTTCCTTATGGGTAGGTGTAGCATATAAATGTTCTGCCAACTCTGGGTTATTTATGCTTAAATTACATGGGCTAAAAATTTCATGGAATTGCAGGGCTAGGCTTCTAAAGATCTTCATGGATCTGGTAAGGTCTGGTAAGATATGGCATGGTAAGTACCCATGAACCTATGTCTTCAACCATAATTCTAATTTGTAGAATGTTATTTGAGAGACTGCTGAATGTCAGCTAAATGCTGCCAACAAAGGTCAAAGCTGATTCAAGAGTGTTCTCACATGTTGTTCTTTAGCAGATTAGTGAGGGACCAAGTAAGCAACTTGTGGGGATGTATGATGCCATGCCTGTAGGTGGGTATACTGCAGACACAAATCGGTCCACAAGCCAAAAAAATGGAAAACTTTGAATTCCAACAGTAAGTAAGTCTGCAAATTAGCAATTAATGGTTAATAGTATCAAAGGCTTTTGAAACCTCAAGAAATTCTACTTCTTCCATCATGTTTCTGTTCATGTGTGATACGATGAACTCAGCTGCAAACAACAATGCAAGCTGTACCTGATGAGATGGGCAAAAATCCTAAGTCTTACTTAGCTTGCAGACTTCCTGTTATATCTCTTTGCACATTTGGATAAAAGACACACAAAGCCAGGGGCTTTGTTGTGCACATTTGCTTTACATGCTTTGAATAAAAAGGCATGCTGACAATAGCATGCTCACATAGCACCCATATACTTTAGGCACATACATTATGCTTCATTACAAAAGACAAACATATAGCAATCAATATCTGGCTATGGACTGAAAAACAACCATTTTGTGATTGATCTGTAATCATTTGTAAAAAAATTTGCAAAAGCCCCATAAAGCAGACAAGTGCAGTAAACAAAACCCTGTACCTCCCCCTGGGAGGACAAGCAGGAATGATTTACTACCATTCTACACCACCTGCCCCCCTCCAGTTTCTGTGCTGCTAGTCAGATGCAAGTTGTGTGAATAATAGTTATGGCTTTATCCCTCTATGCCACAAAGTCAGATAATGACCAGTGTGGCTTTATGCAGCTAAAGCTACTCTCTAATGTTTTCCAGAAGACTACTCTGGGAATTTTACATGTCAATCAGCTGAGTTCCCTAACATTAACAGTGGCTGCAGATGTTGAAAAAGCTTTCAATGAATTATAGTGGGCTTACGTTTTTCAGGTATTAAAACATAATGGTATTTTTTAAGAATGCCCTGGATATGATGCTGAGAAATGTTTCTAAAGGAACCACAATGGTGGTGAACACTGGTGACTTTTCATCGGTGTACCATATAATTGAGCAGTGATACCAGGAATGTCAGTTAATTTGTTCTCTATTATCTGCTCTGATGATTGAACCTTTAGCTCAACACCTTCTGAATTTGTCTATAGATCTTATGTGTAATACGCGTTCTGTTCCCCAGCTCATCTGTTCTTTGAGAGCTGCTTGTGTATAATCAGTATAGTATTCCCAAGATCAGCTCTTATTTGAGCTGGGGACTTGTTAATGTTATTAGTGAAACCAGAGGCCACATTTCAGAAGTTCTTTGAAGGGTTACTTTCTTTTCATGTTACCAGGCTATAGTAAAAATCCATCTAATAATAAGGTACTGAAACATAATAATGCAGATGTCAATAATCTGTGTTATTCTTTTCAGCTATAATGGGAAAGGCAATGCAGGCAAATTTAGGGGTCTGTTTATAGACTTCCAAAAGAGAAATTTCTGAACACAATTTAAATAATATGCAGACAACCAAAATGTTTTTAAGCTTGAGATTTACTGTTTCTGCTAATGGATCACAAAGTAATCATAGTCGAAATACTTCTGTATCAAAAAGTTTTATACAGATCTCAAGTTGTTGATGTGAGTCTCCTTCCAGATCAGTCAGTCCTTGAGAAATTGGGATAGAACTATTCCTCATTTCTCAGGGAGTTCCTTTTAGCAAAGGTTTCCAAATTAATTACATTATCCTAGTAAATGAGAAGGGAATGCACCAATATGGCTGGAACTTGTCATATTTGCTTGAGTTTTGAAGTCTTTATTTCACATCTGTACTCTGGATCTAACTCCCCAGTAAAAGGAGAAGTGAGAAGGAATGTTATTTCAGCAACCCCCTTGGGAGTGTTGTAGACTTTCACATATTCAAAGGAGCTTCTTGGATTTCCTTCACTTACAAATGTCATGTACTCTTTAGTCTAGGACTAGAGCTCCAAAAATATTACTTTAAGTAAAGGATAGCATTTTGGGTTGAGAGGAAATTAATGGAAATTAATTCAGGACTTAGACAATGGTCCTTTCCCATTTTATCTACCGTTGGCGTTCATACTAGGGGGGTTGATGGCAGGAGTTTAATCATTTGAGACAGCTGCTATGAGAAAGATGGTACACTACACTTGATCTTAGCCAAAAAGCTGAAAATAATAAGGGTCAGCTTTCAACACATCCAGAAATACAAACAAGGCCTCAGAGTTAGAAAATCTGAGCAGTTAAATCTGCAGAATGCCAGACTTCCTCAAAAACATTTTGCTTCCCCTGTTCCTGTGCATGGTAGACTCTATTCATGTTCATATTACCCTAGAAATGGTTGTTACGCTTGTAAGACCTCATTCTCGGCATTTTAAAGTATATAGTTCATTTCTTTCTGATGATCATATGGTGCATGTTTTATTGTTGTTTATGTGTCTAATTCTCCATGATGGCAATCATTAACTTGAAAAATGCTTGAAAGGACCTTTTATGCTTTCCAAAGACTGTTCAGGGTGTACCTATAGTCTTCTTTGATATGGTGGAGATGAAAGTAGGAAGTGACCATTTCCTGGGAACATATGATCTATGACTATCCTTCTGTCATGGGATTTTGGAAATCATTAGTGGCTTCTTGTAAAGTGATACAGAGAGAACATCTTACGGTAGCTTTTACTGCCTTTACCAGAATGTGTCCTGAAAGAGGAGCTGGTTGAGTACAAAAGAGATACAAAGTGGCTCACATGCACATAACAAAAAAGTGGAAATTTAGACTTCAATTTTAGTCACTGAAGCATGTTACATTATAGGCTATATCTATCAAGCAGTTGGTAGATTATATGGAGAGACCTGGTTTAAATTATGAGCTCCTCATCACTAAATTTGAGCTCCGTCTCAATCAAATGTGTTATCAACTCACCCTCTAGTACTTTCCTTACCTTTCTATTGTTGTTCTATGTTCATGGGTTCACAGGTTCTTACTTGGCTATTGACACTAGAAGATCTTTAGAGGCCTAACTGGGCATTCCTATGAAATTTTTTTGTCCTTGTAATTAAAACCTGAAATAATGCAGAGCATGGAATATTTACATATTACTTTTTCCATAACTGACAAGAGTGCTACTCCAGGAGTAGATTTGCATTTTCCCATCCATTTGTCCAGATTACATTTGAACAGAGTAAGAGAAGCACTTCCAGAGAAGTGGAATTTTCTATGATACATATCTATCCCACCAACATTTTCTGTTTATGTTGCAGAAGAGATTAAGATATCTTGAGTGGGTATTTATGCCACCATTGGACTTGCAGATGTGCAGTAGACGAGACAGGATATAATCTGGTGAGGCTCTGTATGCAGGGGAGAGGTCACCACTCAGCAGTCTGTGCACTTCTGAGAATAGGGACAAGGCTTTCAGATGATCAGTGTAGTTTTTATGATTTAGATCCTTGATTTTCTTGGAGAGAAAATGATGTGAGCAGTCAGGTTGTATCAAGTGCTTGGAATTGTACATACCAAAATGAGAAGTATACTCAATAATCAGCCCAATAAGTGCCAAATACAGTGGGATGATCACATCCCTGCACCAGAACACCATACTCTCACAAATAAGCTGCAATAGCTTCCCAGGTCCCTAACTAGTGGTTTAATTTTCAAGGACATATTATCAATGTAATATTTGCATGGGATGTCATGCTTACTGAAGGATGCTATTATACATTTTATGCCATTTATTTTTAGCCCTTGGTTTTGACATTGGCTGTTTGGGAAAGGCCCTCTTGGAGGATCTTAGTGTCCTCTGGAGAGTTAATGATGCATCTATTTTGCTGTTATCAGAAAATTTGGTCAGCTATAAGGTCTTGACACTGGCCTTGACTTCTGACAAGAAAATGCCAAAGAAGAGTGATCCAAGGACAGAGCTCTGGAGTATATCACTTGTGACATGCCTTTTGGAGGAGATGGAGTTGCCTACTCTTAATTCCCTGGGTTCTGTTTGTGAGCCAGTTTGTTATCCACTGAGTTACATAGGGATTGACATTGAGTTGGGAGACTTTATTAACAATACTTGAGTTTGGAATGGTTTTGAATGCCATAGAGAGATTTAGATACACAGTGTGTACTGATTTTCTCTCATCCATTGGTTCAGTAACCTTTTCTAGGAAGTTGACTGGGTTGAGCAGACAGAAACTGCTCTTGACAAAACCAAACTGTCTTGGATCAGGGGTTTGTAAGCTAACTGTATCTTTGTTTATTAATTCCGTAGTGATCCTTTCCATAGCCTTATCAATACGGCTTATAGGTTTATAATTTCCTGGGTCAGTTGAAACTGACCCTTGTGCATGGAGATAACTGATGTTGTCATCGATTCATCCAGCATGTAGCCTCTTTAGAGACTAATATTGCATATTTCTGTATGTGAGTTTATCAGGTCCTGTTTCAGGCTAATCATTAGGCAACCCAATATGTTATCTGACCTCATAGCAGCATTGCTCTTGACATTGGGTAGTGCCTTGAGGCATTGTTTGTTGATGATTTGAGGGGCATAGATGCAGGTATTTCTGTTGGAATGTTGGGAGAGAGGGAGGTGAAGTTTGAGCTAAATGTAGCCACTAGTAGACTGGGTATGCCCTCTGGGTCAGATAGGGGGTATCATGTAGTACTGGAAAAGAAAAGCAACCCAAAACCACCAAAATGCAGCTGAAAAAATGCCCTATACCAAATACTTTAGTGCTTTTGTTCTTTTACTCTTAGAACTTCTTCAAAATAAAACAACATACAGCTTACATCCATTTAAACTTACTAAAAATGACATCATTATTTGGTCATCCAATCAAAGACACAAAATTACAGCCTATTAACCTTAAAAATTTCATTCAACAGTTAATTTTAAACTTGTAAAATACACTGTGAATGTAAAATAACATATCACAAATATTTATATACATTTGTGTTTTAACAGGCTTTTTACTGAAACAGTTTCATTTAAGCCCGGACTAACATCTGCACATAAAAAACTGCCACTTCAGCTCTATGAGCTCAAGATAGTTGTTAAACTGATCAACAAATAAACTTGAATCAACTTTATGAATTACAAAAAAATAAAAGTTTTGAAATGAAGAACAAATCAAACTGTGTCTTGTTAGAGCATGTTTTTTTTTTCAAAAATGCTTTATTTGCTTTTATAATATCAAACATCATAATTAATTAAAAAAATAAAGATACAGACAAAATGTACTAACAACAGTATTTCAAACAAATATGTAACTATAATACACTTATATACACCGGTGTCACTTAACCCTTCAATAGATGTACTTAATTGCCTATAAGCTTCTTCAATAAAACATTCCTCCATGACAATGAGGCATAATGAAGGTTCCATTTACCGCTGATTGTGCGAGCGGAAAGAAAAAGTTTCTAGCAGTTATTGAGATAATATAATGCTAAATAGCTTCTCCCAAATTTCTAGCACGTTTGATCTTTTATTGTTATTAAAAATAACTACCTTATATGCCAATAAGTGCTTGATGGCCATTTGTTTGAAATTTCCCCAAGTAATTGCAAGTCTGTCTTTCCATTTGGAAGCAATGTAAAGTTTTATTAATAGAAAGAGGGTGATACATATATGGGTTTGAAATGGTGTACTTGCAGGAGAAATGTGGAGTAATGCAAATTCCCAAGTTAGGGTTGTCTTTTCATATCCCATTTTTTAGAGCAGAACCATTAGGGAGTTCCATAATCTATATACGCATTTACAGCTCCAGAACACATGGTATAAATCTGACTTCTGGGACTTACAGTAAGGACAATCTGATGAGATAGATGTGTTGAATTTATGTAGGACCATGGGTGTGAAGTAGGCATTGTTAATGATCATAAGCTGAGTGTACAACAATTTTTTCAAGGGGAGTATCTTGGAAGTTACATTGATTGACTCTCTTATTTGCTTCTCTGAAATCAAAGGATTCATTTTTATCCAATAGAGAAGATTGTATTATCTTGATATTTAATCGCTACTACTGAGCTGTAGGTGTTTGACATCATTTTTTCACTTGACATCTTTTTTTCACTAGATAACATAAGTTTCCACAGGGTCTGACAAATTTCAATGTCCCCAGTTGATATCTCATTATTATAAAGGTATCATGAGCAAAGCTCTTTAATTTGCCTTAGAATAATTGTGTATGATTTAGGTAATTTGAGATAAGTTCTCATTTCAGTGATAGAACAATCATGCAGGGGGAAGAAGTCTAGAATTTGTTTATCTTTTAGCATTGGGAATTTATTTAGATTAAGCATTAAGCTATTGAGTCTCAGACTGGGATTAAGGTGTAAAGGTTGTAGGGTTTGCATTGCTTCCACTAGCTTTAATTTTGTAAAGAGTTTTTGTAAATTAGTGATAAAGAATTTGATTTGGGTCAATGATCTTATATGATATCAGTTCTTTTTTGCCAAGAAAAGGAAGTGCTTTGGGGTTAAAATTAAGTGATTTTTACATATTGATAATATAATGTTACCCATAATGGTGACCAAGTGTGATTTACTGAGATTTTTATTATCCAACTACTGCTGATAATATCAAAATATAATTTGAAATCTGGAAGATTAAGTCCCCCATTTGGTTTCAGTTGGGATGGTTTTTGATACGATATTCTTAGAGATTTAGGGGACCATATAAATTTAGCTAAGAATATATGTAATTTTTAAAAAAAACTTATTATGTATTATCACTTGAGAAAGTCATAAAAATATAGAGTAATCTAGGTAGCACATTCATCTTATCGTGACCTTAGATAAAAAGGGTAGTTTTAGATTATTCCATCTGTTACAATCCTGTATTATATTTTGCCATTTACTCACAATATTATTTTGATAAAATTCCTTTTTATTTTGGTAAAAGGTAATCCCAAGATATTTAATAGATTGTTTTATTTTGATTGTGTTTAAGTGTGGATATAATAACATTAGTTTTGGAGGGCTTAGAGGGAAAATAGCAGTTTTATTTAAATTGAGTTTATAGTTAGATATCTTCAAGAAAGTGTCAATAGCCTTCAGTAGCTTGGATATATCTGAGCTTGGGTAAGAGAAGTATAGATTTAAATCTTCTGCAAAAGCTGTCAGGAATATTGTAGTATTAAAGAGTATTGGGGGATTGTAGTATATATTCTGTTTAATAAAAAGAAAGAGAGGTTCTAAGTATAGGTTGAAAAGAGACGGGGATAAAGGGCATCCTTGCCTTATTCCATTTTTAATCATAATTATATTGGAAAGGTTTTTAGTTATATATAAATTTTTATAAAATGTGTCGTATATTGTTTTTATCATTTGAATGAAATTAGAAGGGAAATCAAAACAAGATAGTATTGATATTAAGAAACTTAAATTCAGTCTATCAAATGCCTTATATGCATCCACAACAATCGTGTAGCTTGGGACTTTCTTTTGATTTGTGAATGTTATTTGGGCTTCGAGGGTAAGGGTATTGTCACGTTTGTCTGTATGGGGTAAATCCAGATTGCTCAGGGGAGATAAGGTGTGTTATGATTTTTTTTAAGTCTATTAGCCAGGATAGATGTGAAAATTTTTATATCAAGATTTATTAGGGAAATGGGTCTGTAGCTTTGATGATCTCTAGGGTCTGCCTGTTCTTTAAGAATAAATATTGTTTTTGAAGCATTAAAGTGAGCATCATTAATCTTGTTGTTTATAATATAATTAAATATATGTTGCAATATTTTGGCAAATTGTGGAGTGAAACTCTTGTAAGACTCGCATGTGAATCCATCTGGACCAGGTGCTTTGTGAGGTTTTAAGTTCTTTATTGTCTTAATGATTTCATGCTGTGTAATAGCGTCTGTTAAAAAATTCTGTTTGTTAGTATTTAATTTTGGAAAAGATAAATTCTGGAAAAATACAGTTTTATCTTGCTCTGAGGTTGTAAGAGTTTGCTCTCCATATGCTTGTGTATATAATTTTTCAAATAGGTTTAGAATTCCAGTATTGCTGTCGTATAGTATAAGTATTTCATTTTGGTTATGATAGGTGTAGATTTTTGCAGGGAAATTAATCTAGCTAGTGCTCTGGATGGCATTAGGGTCCCTCAGCATACTTGGCCAGGACTGATGTATCATGAAATGTAAGGCTTTTAGATTTTAGTAGCTAGAGGTCTCTGGTATTTGAGTAGTTGATCCTCAGTTTTTTATTAAAGCGTACTTGTAGTTCTAATTCCATTTTATTTATATTTTCTTCTATCGGTGTCTCTTCTCTTCTCTGTGATTTTTATAGTGTGCAGCTTTGCTAATAAGGAAGCCTCTTATTTGTGTTTTGATGGTGGCCCATTCGGTGTCACCTGGATATTGAGAGCAAAGGATTTTGTCCACTAATTCCTTTAAGAATGTATTGATACCTTCCATGACATCCTGCTTTAAAAGGAGATTAGGATTAAGAGACCAATTGCACCCTCTAACACCCACGTTCCTTATATCCCTCCAATTTATGGTTAGTGTAACCTTTGAGTGATCCGAGAAAAATCTTGTACTAATATAGCATTCTAAACTCAAGTTTTAAAATATATCTGGAACTAGAAAAAAATAAATTCTAGACCACATTTTGTGGCATTGTGGATAAAAGGTAAAATTTTCTTTTACGTGATCTTTATTTTTGTATTTGAAGGGATCAAAATGCTTAAAATCTTGTTTAGGTTCTGCCAGGGCAATAGTAGCTTATAATATGTGCTTTATTGGGGTTTGCTCTATCAGATGTGGGGTCTTGATAAGCATTCAAGTCCCCTCCTATGATTATGTAGTGATGTTTGAATGCATTTAAGATATTGTATAGAGACATAAAAAAGTGTTGTTGATTACTACAGGGCGCATAAATATTTAGAATTAAAATAGGTTTCTTTATGGTTTGATTTCTACATTCTATATAACACCATCTTCTATCTCTATCCAAGTCACACTTTATGATATTGTTTTTTAACTATTATAGCTACCCCCGCATGATTAGTTTTTTTACCAGACACTATAATCTATTTGATTGATCCATTTTCTCTCTCCAAATTTTAGCCACTGCTCCTTTGTCAAATGGGATTCCCGGATTAGTATGAAGTTTGCCTTGGATTTATAAGTAAGATGTAAGAATAGGTTTCTTTTATCCTTTGACTGAATCCCCTTTAAATTCCATGTTTCAATCTCCCACATTCTTCCCTTCTATATGTACTATTCCTAGATGCTGGCAGTGAAGGTTATATGTTTTGCTAATGATAAGAAGCTTATGTTAGATTTAGTTGAGTGACACCTTCCCCTTCTTGCCTGTCCCAAATGCATAACCATTACTCCTCTGGACCAAGAAGAAAGGGGAAAAACAAAAGGAAATGAATCCCTGAGCTTGTTCAAAAGTTTGAAACTGAGTACCTTCTAACTGTGTTATTTCCAGGCTGGACTTCCCCTTACTAAAACAACAATTAAACAGAAAAAGTCTAGCAATGTAGTACTCTTTTAAACACCTACAATCTACTCCTAATCTGTTCCAAACATATAATAACTTTATGTCCCAGAAACAAGGGTGTATGAGCAGTGTAGTATGACAGTATATATACATTTTTAAAAGGCAACGTGTTTTTAGCTTTATTCTAGTACACCGCTGTTAATATCTGGAGCCACAATCTCAACTATAGTCGCAGGCTTTTTTTTTTGTGTCAGGTTTCAAGAACTATTTGTCACATAAAACCTTTAACCAAACCAAGTAAACATCTATAAGCCACCCTAGATCTTAGAATTAGTTGGCAAGGAGCATCAAACCACATATATTTTTAACAATGAAGCAGAAAGTATATGCCCAACAAAGTATAAATTGCATTTTTGCTGCATATCCAGATATGAAAAACACTTTATAGGTTCATAGGTAGGTACTAGGCTACTGGCCCTAGGGCCTATATAAGCCTAGCCAAACATTACCCTGGCTTTCGCCACCCAGGAAAATTATTTTCCTGTGCCCCTGTTGAGCACAGCCACAGAACTGGTCCACGGGGTGAATTTCCTATCACCCATCCAGTCATCAAGATTCTTCTTGAAGAGTGCTAATGAGGAGCTTTGTTTAGTTCAGAGGGATTGGGATTTCTTTAACTGGAGCATGTCCAACAGTTCTGGGTTTGACATAGCTTTGTATGTTAGGCAGAGATTGCCTCTGAGAAGGCGATATGCGACAGAGTAAAGCTGGAGTTTTTTGAGACTGTCTGCGTACGGCATCTGTTTGAGGCCAGTAATCCTCTTTGTGAGGTATTTCTGTGGCCTTTTCAGTTGTTGTAGATGTCTTGTGAGGTACATACCAAAAGGGGCGTTGTACTCTATAATGGGTCCAATGAGTGACGAGTAGAGGGGAACAATGACCTCTTTTTTCCTGGATGAGAAACCTTTTGTGATGAGGTGTGCCATGTAGAAGGCCATTAATATAGCAGTACTAATCAAAGAGAAGAAGGGTAAGAATCCTCTGAAGAATGGTGCATACAAATTCATTATGATTCAGTTAACAGCAGTTCTGAAGCAAAGTGGTTAATCTATAGCTGAGTGAATGCCAGTCAAAAGAAATTCATACCTATATGTCCAAAATTATTTTCTTTGTTCATTGTAGCTCTAGCAAACTAGTAAACTTGCAATGCTATGCATAAACAGAAAACGTCCAGCAGTGCCATTGCAATATTCCTTCACAAAATGAATTTGCCTTCCCAAAAAAACACCACCATTGAAATAAGGAGAAATGGCTTTGCATCCAAAGAGAAGAAATTCAACCATGATAAATAGCTGCTCTTAAGTCAGTGGAGATGTCTACTGTTATACCTTATAAAGATCTGATTAAAAATGTTAAGGTATCTATGAAGCAGAAAATTTTATCTAGAAACCACATATATTGGTATATATTCATTAGCATTTTGGTAACCAAATTATAATTTTCACAAAATCCTATTGTTTTATCACCAAACGCATTAACCAGAGAAGACATTATATACAAATGCTGTATTTTTTAATGCACAGACAACTTAAGACACCTAAGAAAATTTTTTCCACGGCTTTAAAACCCATCCATTCAGAATCAGCCCTTACGAGTTAACATACAGTTTACTTTTTGCCTTGTTTAGCCAGAATCACAGTTAGCAAATTTATTTGATGTATAGCAGTTTATATATACACGTAATACAACTCGAACCATACTAAAATTTCTTCTGCTGCTAGTTTTAGAACAGTTTATCAGACTTAGATTAAGTTTGCCTCCCTGAGATTTACGATCTCTCAAATCATTTGAATATCAGTCAAACACAGATTTTTCAGTGTTAGAGTGATCTTATAATTAAGATCCATGAAAATGCCATAGTACAGTACCTTTTCCTTCATTTTTCCTAATCAAGTCTCTATTTCATTTTTTGCTGATGGCGAGGACTACCCCAGGATGAAGTATAATTTCTTAAATTTCCATTTTTTCTTGTTTTACAAATATTATAGGCTTGACAATTTTTCCTCATAGCCTCTCTGGGTTAACCATTCATGCTGACTGAAACAAACGATTTACTGGGGGGGGGGGTACTTCTATTACAGGAAGTGGTACCTTCTTAAGCTGTACGGCCCAGAAACCGTGGAATTATTTTTCTGTTCCTCTAGGCCTCCTGTAGATCTCTCCATCAGCCACTGAGTCACCACTAGGAAGCTCCAAGGCCTGTAATTAATGTATCTCAATTATATTCTCCCTTAGGGGGAATAAGATGGAATCAGCCACATTAAATCCATAGTCCAATCTTCTTCCTGAACCAATTACAATGCAGGTATTTCTTTAAAAATATCCAGGAATGTACCTTTTGCCTCTTTGACAGATGCGATTGAGTAATTTCTTTCTTTATATGAGAACACCAGAGTGTTTGGATATTTCATTTAGAATTTTATCTTCTTATTTATCAGGAAGTGGCAAAAAGTGGAAAGAGGTTGTCTTGCCTGCCTAATCTGAAGGGGAAGATCCTGTGTGACGGAGATCTGATTGCCATTCCAGGTGAGAGAGCCTTTTGTCTTTGCAATTTTAAAAATATTTGAGACATCCTTATAATTTAAAATCTTTACATAGATTGGCCTTGGATTATTTGTTGCTTGAGTTTCTCATAATGCGTGATGGGCCCTATATATTGTTATGTGTTGTTTCTCTGCAGAGTCCACTAGTAAGATGTTGAAAATGTGTTTAATAGTTGTTATCAAGTTATTGTGTGTAACAGATTCCAGAAATCCTTGAATAATTAAATTATTTTTTCTTGAGCGGGCTTCAAGGCCTTTTAATTTGGTTTGCATGTCTTGTATTAATTTGAGGTTGTTATCTGTAGTCTGTTGTATGCTGTCAACCCTTAGTTCATTTTCCATTATTTTTGCCTCCAACTTTTCAGTTCCAGTTAGAAGCTAATTAAAAGAGTCTCCAAAGGATTTGAACTGAAAGGAAAGGTCCTGAATTGCCGGATAAATAGGTTGTAGAGCTGATTTGATGTCTTCTAGTTTAGCAGGTTGATCTGGTTTAGTTTTAGATGCCATTTTTTGTCATTTCAGATTGTTTTTTTTTTTTTTGTCTTTTTGTTGTTGTATCTTTTTCTGGAGAGGCTAAGACTGAGTATTTAGTTTTTGTAGTTAGAGTCTCCATGCTGCTTTCTTCCTGGACATTGTGTTGGCCTCTTGCATTCACTTCAATCATACAGGCCCTTAACACCAAATGGCACGAGTTGTGTGTTATAATCTCAATACAGCTGCTCTGTTGCTCTGGGTCTTCTCAATGGCTGCTGCAGGATATTTTAAAGAGAATTATCTTATTTGCAGTTTGCAGTCCTTCCCTTATCTTCTGCAATGTATTTTATTCAGGGTTTTCTGAGAGAGCTAGGAATAGCAGTATCTACAGAACTGCAGCCATCTTGTTCTTGCTAGAGCATTGTTGACATCTCTGTTTTTAATTGCTCTAATGTGTTCACTGATGCAACAGCTAAGTGTTCTTATAGTATTGCAATGGAAAAACATTGGCAAGTACAAGTGGCTAAGTAAACTAAACCTACACTTTTGCAATTAAACTTTCCTTTAGATTTTAACACATAATCAATATGTTTAAATACATAGTGGCTCTCAGGATAAATTTATCTACAAAATTTACATCCATTACAAGGAAAAGCACCAAGAGTTCCTACACCACATTATTGTTATTCTCTTTAACATGCTCCAATAAATACTTTAAATTACACATTTTCTTATGAATGAAGCTTGGTTTGGTCCCAATTGTTTCACTAAGGTCTTTATTAGCTAAAATAACTAAATAACTTTCCAATTTGCCTCAGTAATGTCTCTCAACAATTTCCCTTCAATACCAAGAGGCACAGGAAAAGATACATTTTTTCTTCCATAACATCCTTATCTTTGACCTTCAGGATAAATCCAGAGCTAAGAATGGGGGGGGGGGTATCTGTCATCCCTCAACCTAACCATTTCATTAGAGATCTCAATCAACTTATCATAAGGATAATCGCTATCTAGAAACATGTTAATTAACAAATCAACTTCTTTAAAATGATTCTTTTTCACCAATAATATGACTAAGTCTATTAACTTGACCTCTAAAAATATTGTACTTCTTAAAAATAGAATGAAAGCTACTAAAACGTAAATAATTATTACTAAATGTCTTTTTCCTATAACTATTGCTAACAGATCTATTCTGTCCAAACTCAGCAGTCAGTTTCACAGCCAAAAAAATTGACTGATGTGCCTAAACCACCCACTTCAAAATGTAACCACCTAATGCTGTTATTCATTTCTGTAACAAAAAATTCTAAATCTTCTTTACTTCTGCTTCTTTCCGCTTTTCCTAGTTAGGGGTTGCCACTGCAGATCACCTGTTTCCATTTCTTCCTGTCCTCTGCATCTTGCTCTGTCACATCAACCACCTGCATGTCCTCTCTAAGCACATTCATAAACCTTATCTTAGGCCTTCCTCTTTTTCTCTTACCTGGCAGCTTCATCGTTAGCATCCTTTTCCCAATATACTCAGCATCCCTCCTCAGCACATGTCCAAACCAACACAATCTCGCCTCTCTGGCTTTGTCTCCAAACTGTCCAACCTGGGCTGACCCTCTAATATACGTATTCCTAATCCTGTCTACCCTCATCACACCCAGTGCAAATCTTAACATCTTTAACTCTGCCACATCCAGCTCTGACTCCTGCCTTTTTGTCAATGCCACTGTCTCCAACCCATATATCATAGCTGGTCTCACTACCCTTTTGTAGACCTTCCCTTTCACTCTTACTAGTACTCATTTGTCACAAATCACTCCTGACACTCTTCTCCACCCACTACATCCTGCCTGTACTCTCTTCTTCACCTCTCTTCCACACTCGCCAGTACTCTGAACTGTTGATCCCAAGTATTTAAACTCATCCACCTTCACCAACTCTACTCCCTGCATCCTCACCATTCCTCTATCCTCCCTTTCATTCACACGCATATATTCTGTCTTAGTCCGGCTGATCTTCAGTATTCTCCTCTCTAGAGCATAGCTCCACCTCTCCAGGTTCTCCTCAACCTGTTCACTGTGGATGCACAAGCCAGTGCATTTCTTCGTGCCAGTCCCAAGCCCAGATAAATGGGGAGGGTTGCATCAGGAAGGGCATCTGGTGTAAAACATTTGCCAAATGAGATATGCGGAAACCAAAATCTTCTTTACTACCCTTCCAAATAAAAATATATCATCAATGTATCTTTGGTAAAATGTAACCGATCTAAAAGAAGGAAGTAATGTTAAATACTGAGTCTCCCACCAACACATCACCAGGTTAGCAAATGCTGGGGTTACCCTAGCCCCCATAGGAACCCCTGAGATCTGCTGGAAAATACTAGACTCAAATTTGAAAAAAATGTTACTAAGTACTGACTAGCAGGATACAGCTATTCTGTTTTAGAATCCAAAATTAGATGGTGTATATATTTCTTTAAAAATAATTCAACAAATTCAATCCCCTCATCCTGATCTATAGAAGTGTATAATGCACTGACATCAACATATATACAATAGTTTTTCCTCCCCCTCAAAAACATACTTGTTTAATTGAACCAAAAAAATATGAATCTTTTAAGAATAACTTACTACTCTGCACAACAGGATTCAATATAGTATCTAACAAAATTTATATATTTACTGCTTTATTTTGTAGAGAGGATACAATAGGCCTAAAAGGGGGTCTACCCTGATCTTTATGTATTTTGGGGATTCCAAAAAGTGTACCTAATTCAGGTTGAGCCACTGTACAGAAATTAAACATGTCAACAGATACACATTCTTGATGTAATAAATCTAGTAAAGTTTTTTCAGCTGTACTTTGGTGGTTTTGGGTTGTTTTTCTTTTGGGGTTTATTAGTCCTTCTCTTGTAAGTTTTATCATGCAGTACTGGCTCTATGCAGTGCTGGGTATTGTTTCTGACATTTGTAACATAAAGGCATTGTGGTCATATTTCACCTTGGTGGCTATTCTTACCTCATATTTGGCTTTGGTTGATTTGATCAGGGTCTGGAGTTCCTTGTTTACTTTAGCCAGAGATTTTTTGGCTTCATGAGAGTTATATTTAGGTTTGTGTTCAATGAGGGCTTGCAAGCCTTGTTCACAAACAGTAAGTATTATTGCCCACAGACCATTTCTAGCCAGAACAAGTGATCATCTATTGCTACAAGAAGTATGCTATACATAAAGGTCCTGCAGAGTAATTATCAATGTGCTTTCATAGCATGTTTAGCTACTCCGTGGGATACAATAGTGCTAGTAGTGGTACACTTCCCACATTTGACATCTAACTTATTTACAAACATATCTTCAGTTATTTATTTATGTCAATCCATAACTTGCAAATTATTGGTAAATATTTAATTTTATTGCACTATGGTGTCCATGGTGGAATGTTTACAGTACTCTACACTGGATTTTCACAAAAAATGAAGACTATGCTGCTTTGCTTCTGGTGAGAGAAGAGGTCAAGGAGCATTATATCCCAGCAGAGTGAAGCTGTTGTGAGACCAACACTAGTAGTAGTCAGGCAGAAGCCATTCAAGTGACTCCCCTCTTTTCATCATTCTTGACAATCTAATTCTTTATTTCTTTTAGTATGTACTGTTTGATTTGCTTCTAACTTCAGAATATCTGCCTAAATACTTTATCCATAAATCATCAGACTCTACTTATTAGTTTCCCCTCAGGTGTTTGGCAGTGCCCTGTATAGCCACATACACCTTGAGTTGGCATTTTCCCTGTAAGAGCACCATTGAAATTTCATCGATACCTAGTTACACACAGGACAAGTAGTTTGCAGTGACACTAACATGTATGCCCCCAGAGTTGGAAACTGGATATTCATGGCAGTACTTTATATTCTCAGTCTATCTGTCTAATGAATATTAAAGGGTCTGTTGCCATGGATATGAACCTTCCAACTATCTCCACTACCAGCTTGGTAGATATGGGCATCCTTAGGCAATGTAGAAATTATCTCATGTTTATGGACAGCCAGTTAATTCTCAAACAAACTGATGTGGTATGTGAGAGATGTGTTTACACAATGTTACTGGAGGCAAAGATCTCACATAAAATCACTCCTAATGTCAATAAGGTTGTCAGTAGTACATACATTGCACCCATCACACACAATTCAAAGCAGACACATATGCTGAGGTACATAAATGTAACCTTCCTAAACCCCAAATACCTCCTAGATGAAGTATACATAACAAACACCCTCACTAACCCTGAATGCACTCTCTCAAAAGAACACCTATATCAACATATACAGCCACATCTCATGGAGCCTCAAAGCCCAAAAGGCAAGCCACCAAAGAATCCAACATTCTAGTCACTGGAGACTTCATTGTGAGACACACCGATCTCCCTCTCACCAGGCTGAGTAAGGAAAAAGTCACAGTCAGTTGTTTATCAGGAGCCAGGATCTGCCATATTATACACGCACTCATATCATTGGGCCACAAGTATCAGTGATAGTATATGTGGATGTAAATGACCTGAGACATGCCTCCCTAGAGTACAGGAAGAGAGACATCATGGAGTTGTCGGAATACATGTCTCAGGCTGGTATGAACCTAGCACTGAGCAGCATTTTAACTTCTCCAAAGATGATCCCACAATATGACCAAAAGATGACTGACTTTAATGATTGACTTAGTTTCTGGTGTCATTCTAAGGGCGTGCAATATTTGTCAGCATGGAAGAAGATGGTCAACAGACCATGCTGTTTTGCCAGGGATGGTCTGCACGTCTCTATTCTAGGCTTTTGAATATTAGATAAAACCTTGTCCTCCCCCATATTGCCTTTTTTAGGCAATACCAAACTGAAAATACTTCTGACATAGCAAATCAAAGCCAAGAAAATCTAAAGGTGTTACTGCTCAATGTTAGGAGTCTAAACAAAAAACTCCATTCCCTAGAAGCTCTCTTCTCCCCAGAGAATGCTGATGTCAGTGCAATCACTGAGACATGTTTAAAGCCATGGAGAACATACTGACAGTGCAAGGTTATAATACCTACCACATGTAGACCAGCTACTACACAGACAGGTATGAAAGGTGAAGGTGTCTTGATTTACATGAAAAATAAATATACCTCAAGGCTGGTCAAACAGTACAATGCACTTGAGTTTCTCCATATTCAGATCACCCTAGGCAAAATCTGATACCACTTCTTTGCAAGCTATAGGTTTCTCTGTATGACCCAGAAAACCCATACCATGTATTTAAATTTATTGGAAACAGTCACCATCCAACTCAATACCATATTCACGGGTGACTTTAATTACCCCACTCTTAACTGGGAGTCATATACAACACCAAACGTACAGGCAGAGAGATTCCTGGATTTTGTAAACACAAAACTCCCTGGACCAGATTGTCAATACACCAACAGGGGATGCAACCATACTGGATCTGATCCTCACTAATATGGGAGAGTGCTACACACCTCCTAGTGTAATGTCTTCTCTGGTAAGGTCAGACCACAAAATTGTCTCCTTTGCAGTAAAAATAAAACCTGGAACCCCAGCTAAGCCTGGAATATTCAAAAACTATTCTAAGGCTAACTTTGTACTATTAAGTGATAACCTGTCAAAATTTCAAGCTCCCATAAGCTTTGAAAGCACTGCTGTCTACAAAGAAACACTCTGTAAGCATTGCTGCAGAGAGTCAGCTGTACCCATCAGAAACAAGTACAGAACTAACTCAAAAAACAAGCCACCCCAGAAGAATCACAACATCAGTAGGCTGTATAACAGAAAAAATAAAATCATGGTAAATATTAGGAGGTGTAGTACCCAACAGGATAAAAGCACTCTCATCAAACTAAACAAGCAACACAGATGACAATTATAACCTACCAAAGCTAAATTTGAGGTAAATTTGGCCTCCCAGACCAAGGACAACCACAAGACATTATTTAGCTATGTCTGTAGTCTCAAAGGCAATACACAACTATGTACAGAGCTCATGGTTAATGGAGTCTCCTATACTGAGCAGAATGGGCACGAATGGAGAGATTATAAGACAGCAAGTAAAGGAGAATATTAGCACTGAAAGTGAATTCATCCTCAAGTCTTGGTGTGCCTTCATGAGGTGGACCCTGTTTTTCACAAAATCTTACCAAGACAACACTGATATATAGACTGCATTTATATAGCATATATCATGGACAGAAGTAGCTTAAAAATTAAAAAAAGATAGCTGGATGCACAAGCTGGGATAAAAAAGTGGCCACTCCTGGTAGGCACTCTGGTGCCAGGACTGGAAAAGATGGCAGTGTAGAATCCTCAAAATACGGAAACATTCCTACAATGTGGCCAGGCCAGGTGCAGGGGAAGGATGACCCCCCTGTTATAGAAGGAAGTAGTAATCCACAAAAAGCACAAAAACTGATAGGCCAAAGAAGAGCCATAAAGATGATAAAGTGGACTATTGAGGATAACAAAGAAATTATGTAGTGTTACTATTATGCAAAAAGCCCAGAATTTCCAGACACAAGATATACAAAATGATTAAGAGAGGAGTTAGAGGAAAGAAAAATACTTCCACAAGAAAAACTGTCAGAAGCTTCAAATAAAAATTTGCATTCATTAATACAACAGATTTGTGAAAAACTGTATACATATCAAGAAACTTTGATCTGTTTGGAAAAAGAAGCATCTGAGGAAGTGCAAAAATATAAACAACAAAACCTAGAGATTTTTAAAAAAGTAATATGGATATGGGAAAGAAAGAGAAATTTGATTTGGTGCAATACTTATGCAACGGAGAAAGCCAAATTAATCAATATAAAGAAGGCAGCCCCAAAGATATTTGAAGAGAAATACAGGCAAAGGCATCCAGATATGGAAAATTTCACAATAAAAATTATCACAAAGAGGGAATGTAGAAAAGAAGATTAGTAAAATAGAAGTTGAAGTTGTTGTGTGCCTGCGAAGTGAAGGATTTGGTGCAGAAGGTCTAAAAAAGGTTACGTCACAGCATGATGGAGTGAGTCCTCAAAGTAAGGAGAAGCAGGAATTCAAGTGTAACCTGGGCAGTTGGATGGGGCACAGGAAATTCATCCCTGGTTTGGGGCCTATGTCTCTAATGAACATAGGCAGCCTGTAAACGGTTCATCTCCCAGGCCCGTGATTGTGCATGCTTCATGTCTGAAGCCCCTGCTTACACTTATCAAGGGTACCAGAACTTGTCAGAGATTTGAGATGCATGGCTAGGCTTAAAAAAGCCATTGTGGTCATTTGCCTCGTACAAACCTATGAACTTATTAACCTATAAGTACTTAAACCAACAGACAAATAGCCATGTTAAGGATTACACACTGATTACTGACAATTGTACTGTAAGTAATCCCTGTGAAATGATTGAATTATTTAATGTTTTGCAGGGTTGGTTAAACTGACCCCTAGTTTTACATCTGCAAGCAGCTGTATTGAAATGCTTACTCACACATGACTTATTATGCGTGAGTTAAATCACTAATAATGGTTAAAATCAATAGCAGCAGCGGCAGCGTGGACCCCAGTGGCATTCCCCACCTCTTCATCTCACTTCTATGAGATCACCTCACTTTTCCTCTTATTATACTTTTCAATCACCTGTTCAAAAAATGACTTGTCCCCTTAACTGGAAATAAGGCATCAGTATACCAATACATAAATGATGTGCTATGACATGGTCCAGCTCTATCACCTAGTAAGTCTGATTTAAATTCTTGAAAACTGTTTTGAGAGGTGTCTGTCAGAAGTCTTTGAAAAAGAGAACTTACACGACTCACATCTTGATCAGAAATCACCATATTTTCTTTTTGAGAGCTCACTCTATATTCTCTTGTTTTGCCAGGTTTTATGACCCTGTGAGTTGAGCATTGGACAAAGGGCTGTGTTGTGGACCTTGCTAAAGCATCTGTTATCGTGCCACCTGCAGTTATTATTGGTAAATTTAGTCTACTGAAATGTAACATATTTCTGATGGACTGGATTGAACTATGGTTATCAAATAGGAAACAAAGAGTTTGAGTTCATGGCCAAGTCTCTGTTTGGTAATACATAACATCTGGTGTTCCCAAAGGCTTTGTTTTGGGCCCTGTCAGAACACCACTGGGACACAAAATATGATTACAATATCAAGATCAGCACTTTTATAAACACCAAAGCTGACATCACTGTTTTTAATAACTATTGAGTTACAATGTCCAATTGGCTTCAATAATCAAGGTCTGAATGTAAATTTAGATAAGTGTAAAGTAATGATTTTTAGACACAATATTTACTTATTTATTTATCTTCTTACTTAACTAGTCAGTTTATTTGTTCGGTTTAGTAGCTGGAGTAAACCATTGATCCATATGGACCTATTTCAGTCACCCCAGACTGAGTTGTTATTCCAATTGTCAACTTTAAACCCATTTGCATAACTGAGACCTTTAAGGATCTAGGAATACTAATACATAATGACATAGACTTCCATGTGGCTTCCACATTGTTTTCAGCCTTAGATGTAAATTTGGAATTCAATGGCGGTGCACATCTGCTGTTTGCTGGTGTCAAGAAACATCAACTGAGCTTAGAAAGTTAGACAGAGCCCTGGGCTATTGTGTGTATGTGCGTGTGTATGTGTGTGTGGGGTGTACTGTATGATAGAAAATGGGGGTTAATTATGAGAGGTAAAGAGGTGTTCAGATAGCAGTGTTCAGCAACATTTGGCTCAGTTGGTGAAATGTTGTATTAGCTGAGTCCAAAACTGCTTGTTATCATTAAAAGCATTTAGTGGAACAAAGGTGAATGGAGAAAGTCCCAGATTCAAAGACTACCTTGTTGAGGATGCAAGCTGGAATTTTTATGGGAAAGAGATAAGAGTTCAGTTATGTTAAGGGCTTCATCAGCTAATGAGTACAATAGTAAAACTGGATTATAAAAGTCCAAACATTAATTAGGTCTTCTGACAAAAACAGTAGGAAGTAGAGATGGCTGATCAGTGGTTAGCTCCCTTATTCATAGTTCTAGGAAATGGATAGATATTGTGCATCTGCAAAGTGTATACAAACTGTATTTTCACAAGGTATTTGATCATGTAAAATGAGAATTTTACCCAGGAAATACAAACCAATGCCAATCCAATTTCTGCTATCTGTTTTCAAGGGGAAAAAAAAGTGAGTTATCCCTCTGTGATCCAGGCAACCTTTATGTTATCTTGATAAAATGTATTTTTCCTACATGGAAGATACCCTGGAGCTCTTAACATGAATGTTCTTCCAATTTCTATTGAGAGACCATCAAAGCATATTACTGCCAGGAAAGGGAGGATGTTATGTGTATGACACAAGTGGATTTCCCTTCTCCTATCTCATTCTTTGTATTATAGTATCCTCTGTTCCACTTGTAACCTGCTAACATTGAGCCTTGTAACATGTTTATATGCAATTTGTTTTTGAATGTCTATGTATATGTAAATGGTGTTTAATAAACTGCTTTTCATTAGCTACATTATTCCACGTCTCTGGGGTAAAGTATATGCACCTATTATCCATTAATATGTATGTATATGAATATATTGACTAATGTACGTATATGAATATATTGACTAATCATCTTAAATTCCCTGTTGCATTGTTTAAATTACCCTATGACCCTGGGGTTAATGTCAATATAAATATATCACGTGCTCTAACAATTTATGGCAAGCTTTTCTGTCCAGGATTTCAATAAAAAGAGACCAAAGGCCCAGACAGATTATCCCAGTCAACAAACTGGAAATTAACAAAAAATATGTACATAAATAAATAAACAAATAAATGTCCTGCATCACATGAGGGGCTAGTTATTATATTGGTGTCAGCATGTCTGATATGTTAGCAGCATGCAACTTATGGGATTAAAGGGTTTTGCTTTAGCAACTAGAAAAGTAGTACTTTAAATAAATAACTAGAAAGTTGATATGACTGAGGAAGAAAACAAAAATTACAATTTCTAACAGAAGAGTTACTTGTCTTGGTAGTAAACAAGCTGTGATACATAGACAACAGTAAGATGAGTACAGATGCCAGGTTTATAAATATGTGTGTGTGTGTGTGTGTGTGTTTTCTTTGTGTGTCTGTGTGTGCACAAGTGCATGTGTTTATGTTTTAAGTTCATAGGAGTTACAAGGCAGATGAGTGAAAACACCAAGCTCATTACAGTATGCCTTTAGATATTACAGTAAAAACAATGATTATGTGTCACCATAATAAATTAAGTATTTTCCTGATATCCAGTCTTACTCTACCTTTCAACTGTTTCACCATTAATGTTTCTCCAACTGCCATCGTCCAAACACAGTTCTCACTGGAACTCGGCAACATTTTCAAACCTGTAAAATTCAAAATGGAGAATACAGTCTCATAACAATAAGGTTGTCCACCCCCTCCCTCACTTAAAGAGTATCAGGAACTCCCAGGAAGGAGATATTTCGAAGGAGGACGCATATTTTCTTGGTATTGATACAGACTAAACTAAGAAAAGGAAAAGGAACCATCAAATGCATTTAAGCATGATTTTAACTCTACCACATAATTACAGTTGTTTGCTATTTTGGATCCAAACATTTCAAAACAACCTTTCTGAATGACCAGATTATGAGCAATGTATTTGGCATTAAGCCATATATCACACAAATTACATTTCAGTGTTTGAAAAGGACTGTTTTCTTTGTTGTAGATGCAGGATCATTTCAGTATTGTTGAAACAATTGCAGATATGTAAACAGGTCATGACCATGCATACCAACAGTAATATGCTTACTCCACTCACTAAATATTCTGACCATACAGTTCTAGTAACATCACATTTTCACTCTGTGTAGGAATGCAGCAATGTAATTTATTCAGTGAATGTTCAAACTGCAGTCTCCCTGTCTCTGATATGAAAGGGTAGGCCTCTAAAAAAAATAGGACTTGATTTGGATTTGAAATCATAAACTGTTGTGATAAAGAGACAGTGAATGTCACTACAGGATTACTACAGTTGCTGAATGTTAGGTAAGCAGTCAAACAAGAATATAACAGTGGCAAACCCAGCTCTCATAGGTTCATAGGTTCATAGGTTCATACTAGGCTATCTGCCCTGGGGCAATTATAAGCCTAGCCCGATTCTGTATGGCTTACGCCACCCCTTGATTTGAGTATACTGTGCCCTTTTTTAAGGTTTAGTTTACTTTGCCTCTGTCTAATAGTGACACGGGAGTAATCCCTGGGACAAACCTACGATCCCCCATCCATTTATTGAGATTCTTCTTGAAGAGATTCAGTGAGGTGCTCTACCTCACATGAACTGGAATTCTATTCCAGAGCGAAGGGAGCCTCTGGGTTATGAACCTGTCCCTCCAGCAAGTTCTATTTATTTCTGTGCTGAGGTTCAAGTCCCTAGAGTGTGTGGCTTTAAGGGATTTAGATTTACTGAGGTGGAGCATGTCCATTAATTCTGGATTTGACATAGCTTTGTATGTCAGGCATAGATCGCCTCGAAGTAGGCGGTATGCAACTGAGTAGAGCTGGAGTTTTTTAACCGAGCAGTATATGGCATCTGTTTGAGACCCTTGATCCTCTTGGTGAGATACTTTTGGGGTCTTTCTAATTGCTGCAGGTGTCGGGTAAGGTACATCCCAAAAGGGGCATTGTATTCTATGATGGACCTGATGAGGGATGAATAAAGGGGTACAATTACCTCTCTTGATCTAGATGTGAAACCCTTCGTGATGAGGTGGGCTATGTAGAAGGTCTTTCTAACCACTTTGGCAATGTGATTTTCAAAGGAGAGATTGCTATCAACTTGGGTCCCCAGGTCCCTAATAACTTTCTCTGTACTTAATGGGTTTCCGCCAATGTGGTAATTTGTGGGCACATTGTTTTTGCCAAAGGGTATGACTATACATTTTTTGGCATTTAGCTTTAAACCATGGCGCTGGCACCAGTTATCTGTCTCTATGAGACCTTTTTGAAGGATGTTTGTGTCAGCTGGAGAGTTGATTATGGCACCCAGTTTGCAGTCGTCTGCGAACTTGGTGAGCCATAGTCCTCCCACGTTTGCCTGTACCTTGGAAAAGTATATACCGAACAAGAGTGGTCCCAGGACAGAACCCTGTGGAATGCCACTTGTGACCGGTTTTGAGTCTGACATGGCTCCAGCAACTCTCACTCTGTGGGTTCTGTCTTTGAGCCAGTTTGCGACCCATCTTGTGACATAGGGGTTTATATTTAAGCTGGATAGCTTATCTATGATGCCCGAGTGGGGTATTGTGTTAAATGCCTTTGCAAGGTCCAGATAGGCTGTGTGGACTACCTTCCCTTCATCTATGGCTTTGGTGACTGTTTCAAAGAAGTCAACCAGGTTCAAAAGGCAGGATCTGCCCTTGACAAAGCCGAACTGGGTAGGATCTAGTGTCTGTAGGTCCCCAATGTCTTTGTTTATGAGCTCCATGATGATCCTCTCCATAGCCTTGCAGACTAAGCCAGTCAGGCTTATGGGGCGATAGTTTCCAGGGTCCGTAGATGCTCCATCTTTGTGGAGTGGGACCACTGTTGCTGTACACCATTCTGTGGGCACATATCCTGTAGTGAGGCTGAGATTGTATAGCTGCTTTATTTGAGGGATTAGTTCCTCTTGTAGTTCATGTAGGATGCAACCTGGGACGCCATCTGGTCCCATAGAAGCAGTGTTTTTTGCTTTGGAGAGGGCAGCTTTCACCTGATTATCTGAGATGTTTGGGAGGCAGCCCTCTGCCGGGATAGATATTTGCTCTTTTGGGGGGGAGGGGGTGGAGAAGTTTGCACTGAACCTGTCTGCCAGGATATTGGCGATGTCTGTGGGTTCAATGTATTTTTTGTCGTTTAGAATCAACTCAGAACAAGTCTGGGAGTTGCATCCCAGGTTTCTAACATAACTGAAAAAAGCCTTATGATTGTCTTTGGTGTCCTGTGCAATTTTTCTCTCGAAGCTGGCCTTGGAGGATTTTATGAGGGATTGTAATTTTTTGCTAGTACTGATCAGAGATGCCTTCCCTATTAGGGATTTTGCTCTATCATGTAGTAGCTTCCTCCTTCTGTTGTACAGTTTATTTATGGCAGGGGTCCACCAGACTGGACACCTGCCTTTGGATGATTGGGTCTTGGTTTTGTTTGGGATAGCATGATCCATGCATTCCTGGAGATGTCCGTAGAATGCATTTATATAGGATTCTGCAGTTTGGGCTGTAGTTTCCACTGGCCCTGGGGCCTTGAAGGATTCCACTTCGGTTTTGAGAAGTGAGAAGTTTTTCACTGTGGTTTTCTGGGCTGGGGGTGGGGTCGGGATGTGGACATCCAGTGAAATTAATTTATGGTCTGATCTTACCAATGAGAGATATACTTCTGGTGTGGAGCATAGAGTCCCCATGTTGGTAACGATCAGGTCTAGTATATTGTCCCCTCTTGTGGAAGTGGTGACTAGTTGTTCCATAGCATTTGAGTTTATAATTTCCAGGAACCTTTGGGCTAAGGTGCTGGGGCTTGACTAGTGCTTCCAGTCAATGTTTGGGTAGTTGAAGTCACCCAATATAATGGTGTTCGGAGAGATCTTCATGTTCTCCAATGTTTTCAGGAAAGCCGAATGGGATTCCTGACTTTGAGAGGGTGGTCTGTAGGATGCTATAAACTGAAAAGCAGTCTTGCCCACCGTTAGTTGCACATGGATGGTCTCCGATACTTCGTGCAATGCCACTAACCTGGAGGTGTGGATATCCTTGATAAATATGGAAACTCCCCCTCCTTTTGTGGTTCGGTCCGGGTTTTGGGGCCGAAAAGCATGATATGAGGTATAGCCTGGTAGTGCTGGGGTGCTCTCTGGAGCCTTGAACCAGGTTTCTGTCACTGCACAGATATCGATGTTCTCCATACTGAGGAGAGCTTCGATTGCGTGCATCTTGAGGTTAAGACTTCTGGCGTTTAGCAGCATTACCCTTAGTTTCTTGTTCCTTGTGCTGTCTATGGGGTGGGTTTGACTTTTGAGCCTTGCCTAAAAAAGCACTATGGGGGTGGCAAGAGCCTTTGCCAATATCCGAAAGCCCAGTGGTGACAGGTGCAAGCCGTCCCTAGCAAAGCAACGTGGCTTGTCGAGCATGTCATCCCAGGCTGACAGACACTGGATCCCCTTTGAATGACACCAAAATTTTAGCCAATTGTTAAAATTGATCATTTTGTCTTTGTACTGTGGCATCATTCTAGGTGAGGGTAAGATGCTGCTTAAGGTCAGGGTCATACCAGCCTGGGCTACATGATCAGAGAGCTCCTCTATGTCTCTTTTCATGTAGTCCAGGGAGGTACGTCTCAGGTCATTCACACCAGCATGTACAATGACTGAGTCATATTTGTATTTGCTTTGGAGTGACCTGAGTGCTTGCGTTATGTGGCGGATCCTAGCGCCTGACAGGCAGCTCACTGTGACCTTCTCTTTATTCAGCCTGGTGAGCAGGACGTCAGTGTGTCTGACAATAGAGTCACCTATAACAAGAGTATCAGGTGTGTTATTCAGCCTTAAGGGCTGTGGCTGCTTGGCACACTGACTTTGTGGGTTATGTGTTGTGTGTGTTTTGTTTTGAGGTAGCATTTGGTTGTCTGCTTTGGAGGTCTCTGTTGCTTAGGTAGATTTTTATTTAGAGCCTCCGAGCATGTTTTTGTGTATTTATGTGTTTGGTTCGCTGATGTGGTGGGACTATGTGATACTGGAATTGTGTTGTGTGAGGTTACCTTCTCCTTCTGACTGGTTACACCAGTTTTGAGATGAGAGAGGCGCAGCCTCCAGTTTGGCTAAATAGTTGCATCTCTCACATATATTTGAACCTGTTTGGAGGAGGAGAGGGTTGTCCGTGTACATGAGACAGTTGTAACATTGCCTCAAAATTCCCAGATTCACCAGCTGGACTGGAGAGGAAACCATTGACTGACCTTTGGACATGCTAGAGTAATAGGGAAACTGAATTTAAGATGGACCAATAGAGGACAGGGTAATCGTAGAGAGTATAAGAGTAAGTAGTGCTTATGGTTTAATAGTGCTAACTTGTAGGATTACTTAATTGGACCAGTGAAGGGCCTTAGAATGAGAATATGGTGTTTAAATTGAGAGATAGAGCAGTTCTAAGGGAAAAAGTGAAGAGAAGACTTTATGGAGCCAGGAATAGCTTAAACCCAATTAAGCGGCACTGCCCGTTGTTGCGCTATGCTCAAAAATGCGCAAAACCGCACAAAAGAGGGTTTTAAGAGAGGAAGATGAAGGAGTTTTGGAATTGACCCACAATGGCCAATAAAACTACAGTTTCAAGTCAGTAACCACTCCCACAGGGGCAGACAGGCTGCTCAATGTTTTTCACTGCCACTGATCAACAGAGAGACTTTCCTTTAGACCAAGCAAAAAATGGCCTCACAGAAACTTACAAACAGTTCAAGAACAGCAAGCCTGTAAATGAACTTTTTTAAATCTCAGAAAAGAGGGAAAAAAGCAAGATTTTTTTTTTGTTTTTTCAGAGATAGCAGAGGTTAACAAGTATCAGCAAGTTATAACAGTGCAGTAAATGACCCCACACAAGAGTGCTAGGCCAAAGACAGATAAAATGCAAGTTTTGAGAAAAAAAGATTTTAAAAATAAGTGCAAACAGGAAATTCAGTAAACAGCTCTAGGTTGTGCTCTAAATACAGTTACTAATGCAGAAATCAAATTTAACAAGCCAGAAAATGCTCATAATAGGCGGCTATGCAGAAAAACTTAGCAAATAAACAGAGGAAAAATACTTAAAGTCTCAAAAGTGGCTCCTTTCTTCTCTCAGCGTTTTCTCCTCTTGGTGGGTGCTTCACCAACAGCCAACAAGCCTGAAAAGACGCCAAAACCACGAGGCAACCAGGTTTTAAGAGAGGAAGATGAAGGAGTTTTGGAATTGACCCAGAATGGCCAATAAAACTGCAGATGGGGAGCTAAGAGTGATCAGTTGATTTATGTCTGGCAGGCCATCAATGCAGAATCTGGCTAGTATCATCATATGCATGGTATCAGTTGTTCTACTACTTCCATTTCCAACCTTCTGTAAATGCTGAACAAAAACTGCTTTCTTGCAAACGGTAGGAGTCCCTTTATCTTTGCTTCATTCTAGGCTGGTATCAAATGCAGTAAGCTTATTACACAGCTGGTGGTTTATTCTAAGTTTCCCAAGTTTGAGGCAGCCACTTGAACCTCCCAGTGAGAGTCTGCAAACTTGAAAGCCATATGCAGTTAAATGTGGACTGATTCATCCCATGGTGAACCTCAACTTATGGTGAACCTCAAAATCTGGCTTGCAAAGTGGTTATACTTAGATTGATGTACCTGAACTGAAAAAACAGGCTTAAGTATCTAGCTGCAACACAACCCTGTGTTAACTAAAGCAATCTCAACATAATACGCTAAACTGCAATAAAATGGCATCTGAAAATAAAGCTGTATTTTGTGCTTTGCACCTTACTCATGCTAAACAATTCTTCAGTTCTAAGTAACTGTACATAAGGGTCATCAGCCATAGGTCACACACCGGCTGCTATGGTTTGCCTGTATCTCCTCTCCTAAGGGCCAAGAAAATAACTCCTTCCTCCAGTCAACAGTACATGAGTAACGAGTTTCTCTCTCTTACTCCTCCCTCCACCAACCCCAGATAATATACTCCTAACTGGCACTGGCAGTTCATATTTACTGATTTTGTTCATATAGATGTAAGATCTTTTCATCTATTGCTCACATACTTCAGAGCTGTTTATCTGGTTAACTGCTGGTTCTAGCATAATGTATCGTATACCCGGTCACTTGTTTGGTACTTTTGCCTTCACTTTCCTACTGAATAAAACATTTTTTGAGCTGCTGCACACTCCTAATTTTCTGGTGACCAAATGATTATAATACAGTGTTGATCTTTAAAGACTGATTGATACAAACAGGAATTAAGCCACACAGTTTAAATTTATACTCACAATCTCATATTGCTGTCCTAGTACAGCTAGGGAGGGTAGTCACCATGGGTTAAACTTGTAGGTATTCTGGCCTCAGTAAGTCAAGGTTTCTGAGACATCATCAGAAGAAAAATGTATTTATCCAAGTAAAAGAATGTGTCTGCATATATCCTTGGGCATAATAAATTAAGCAGGTATAATTTGTTTTTGCTGCTATTAAATGACGAGTTTCAACCCTGCTGGTCTAACAGCCATCTGGGAGTTTTATATGTTTCCACTATGACTCACCAGGTTAAAACTTACTGAGCCCAAACAACAACTGGTTCTTGGGTGGAGGCTACATATCATGTACAACTGAGAACAAACTAAAACAAACAAAACAAAACAGGCCCAGAATCACCACAGCTATAAAACAAAGATTTATTGAACTAAGTAAGCACTTTCACGACCTAACAGTCGCTTCATCAGACTGTCACAATGAAACATGCACCCCATTTAAATAAGGAACAACCAATCAACATAAACAAGTGTCCAATTAGTTATGTAAATACTTTTAAAAACAGACTACACATATTAATAACATATACTAAAACATATAAAACCCATAATCCTTCACAGACATAACATCACAGCATAATTAATCCCTGGTGACTTCCCTGCATTAAAAAGAGTATCCATCTCTGTTCGGCCAACTCGGTTCTATTCCTAATATCCCCCCTTAATAGTCTCCTTAATGATAGCCAATACAAAAAATCTAAACTTATGCTGGGACCCACTAAGTTTAACATATCGTGCTAAAGCATTACTTTTGCTGCCATTCCTGATATCCCTTACATGCTCTGATTAATTATGCTGTGCCCCTGAAGCCTGTTTTACATGCACACACACTCCCCCATTGATTGAATGATGTGAAAAGTTTTGTTTAAGGATATAACTGTGATGTCATTTATGTCTGTGAAGGATTATGGATTTTATATGTTTTAGCATAAGTTATTAATATATGTAGTCTGTTTTTAAAGGTATTTGCATAACTAATTGGACTCTTGTTTATGTTGATTGGTTGTTCCTAATTTAAATGGGGTGCATGTTTCATTGTGATAGTCTGATGAAGCGACTATTAGGTCGTGAAAGTGCTTACTTAGTTCAATAAATCTTTGTTTTATAGCCGTGGTGATTCTGGACCTGTTTTTGTTTTAGTTAGTGGGAAACTAACTTGCAAAGCACACCTGGTAAGGAATTTAACCTGAAGAAAAACTTAAATGTCATCATTTTTGCAGAGGTGCATCCCCCTTCCTTGCCTTTGTGGAGGTCAAGTCCTCCCACAGGCACCCTGAACTTATATTCACTAACTCCACAGATGCACCAACACAAAAGAAGGAAGTTTGTGAAAACAAGTAAGTCATTGTGTGCACACACTGAGAAACTGCACTGGCAGTAATTTCCTATGGAAAAAAAAAGCAATTGGGGGATTTAGTATCAGTGAGTTGAACTCAACTGATAGAACTGAGTCCAGTTTACACTCAACAAGGTATAGGGAAGCAATTTCTCACATATTGTTTTGCAATGCTGATTTCTTCGGTCTATATTAGATGAATGAAAGTTCATCTTAGCAAACTGTCACATGAGCAAAAATTGCGGAAAGCGAAACCGCAATTGTGAGATTGTGGTACAGTGAAGATGGGAATATTTGCCCTTTCCTCACTGTAGTGCGATCTCGGAGTTGGAATATATATTTAGGGGGTGTGAGAGGGGTGCAGCCCCCCCACAGTTGCAGTTTCGAGTTTCTGGATTTTCGCTCATGTGAGCCGCTAAGAAGAACTTTCGTTCATTTAATATAGACCCGATTTCTTCTAGTAACTAAGACTTTAATAAAATGTTACTCTTTTTTGTTGGGCAACACATTACAAAATTTAGGCTGTCGATTCAGACAACTTGTTTTTCTAAATTTGTACTCAAAAACACTGTTTTCTATTTTCCAACAACATCTTGTACATTTCTAAAATTGGCAAAAAAAGAATTTATAGAATCTGACATTTTAGACTAGGTTACTCTTTCAACAGAACTTGAATTTCTCCTGCCAGTTTTCTTAACTTAGTATTCTGTTTTTAAAATTTGCTTTTAATCTCTTATAGACACACAAAAAGCTGCTTTTGATCTGTCTGTATAAACCATGAAAATCACAAATGTAGCATAACTGTGCTGAGAGAAACCAGAGTATTAATCACCTCCATAACACCTGGAATTTCAGCGAATGAAAATGAGTCTTTATTATTTTAGTAACTGTAGCTCAGTGGGTTTGTCCAATGCCATGTTCTGGTATGTATTCTTCTTGGCTTATCGGCTCAGAAGTTACAAATTAATGCATGCCAGAACACACCACTTATAGTATGCAACAGAGGAAGGAAAATAATTCCAAGTACTTTGTTAAAGTTTGTGTTGTTCTCAAAGCGAAAGAAAAAGTGCTGCTGAACTACATTTTTGGCTCCCTAAGAGCCTGTACATTATGAAGGCATGCAGATCATATCCAAGGTAGGCTTTGGGGGGAGCAACTTACACATTCCATATACAGATAAGCTGCATTGTGGGAGACCTACATCCATCTACTTCTATCTGTAAACAAACTGATGTGTAAGTTTTGTGGATGCCGAGTATGTAAACACAATATGATGTGTAATGTGAAGGTACTCCCATCTGCAGGTAAGCTAAGATGTGTACACGCTCCCACACACTTCTTTCTGGTATATGACAAAACCCCCAGTAGCCCTACAATTTCAATACCAATTTTATTTAGTTTTGTTTATTTTGATTTGCTAATTGGAACAGAGCTGATCTGTCAAGAGCAGTTTCAGCCACTGCCAAGGCAAAGACAAAGCATTACAACAGCAAACTACAACTGTTATTTCACTGCATCCAAACTTTAAACAGGTTAAACATTCTTAAATGATACCAAACTGAAGTAAGCAATATTGACAATACAGTGATTTCCTTGTTTGGTAGTTATATACTTTACAAAATTACCGGTAACTTAACAGGTTCTACTTAG
>NC_056729.1:304314641-304527141 GCF_019279795.1 Protopterus annectens
GAATAAATCTCTGTTGTGCCAGCCATGTTCTAATTCTGTATCTATAAAAGATTACAGTCTTTGTCTTGGGTGTTCATGGTGGTGTACATTTTACATAGCTGTAAGCGGATAAGCAGGGTGGAATGGGCCATGTTCCCTACTGATAGACAGCATCTTGTGTGATGAAGAATTGTCTACAGATCAAGAACTGCAGATATCAAAAATGCCATTTGAAGCCTTGATATAAGTATCACCATGAAAGTAGGCAACTGTAAGGATTGTGGAAGGGTGTACAGCTTAGCAAACAATGTGGTCTCAGTGTAAATATCATAATTTGTGCTTTAACACAAATTTTACATGTTATACCTTAGGTACCATAATACATCACAGGTAATTCAGCATGTTCCAGGAGGTGATGTACAAGGCAAGTGTTTCCATTCTCATGGAAGAGCACCAGAAAGGTTCTAGGTGATAAAACATGCAGGAAGCTCCAGTCAACAAAAGTATTGTTGGAAGGTGCAATATGTGTCTTAGAGGTAACACCCAGTTTCTGAAAATAAGAGAAAACAATGTGATGTTGGTATAACAGATTATTTTGCAGCTATCTTTCATAAGCATTATACTTCCAGCTTCCAAATTTCTTGATGTTCTCCCATGATGTCCTTGTCCACTGCCCATGGCTGCCACTATGCTATAACTGTGCGTGGGATATATGTTTGGGGTCCAGACTTCATCACTCCACTGTTTTCTTCAATACAACCCTCACCTGAAACTGGGTAAGCAGGATACTCTTCTCATGGCAGAAAACTGCTCCTTCTTAAGTGCCAGTCTATGATGGATCTATTTGAGTGGATTTCTGTGCTGTAGGCGCAGTGTTTGGTAATGTTGCAGGCATTTACTGCATTCCATTCTGTGGCCCCTGAGGCTGAAGCCAGCCACTGGTTCTTCACCTCCTGATCAGTCATAGGTTGATCCTATTTATCCTTAGAGTACTCTTTTTTAACCAGCTAAATGCTCCACATATTAGTTTACTTAAAACAGCTTTTACACTTAATTTCATACATACACACACACATTACATGTGAAATTGTGATTACATTTCTTTAAAAAAATAAACAAGCAAGCAGACACATAGGACTCATGTGAAGTCATGGTTTTATTTATTTGACTATTTTGCAATTAATGAGTTATCTAGGCATACATTGCTATTTTTCATATAATGTAACAGTTGTACAGCAGAACAGTATAAATTACATATTATTCTCCTATTCCTAAATGGTTTGAAGTACTCGTATTATTTTGTCCTATCTGTTGCAGATGTAAGCTGTTTACCTATTTAGTTACCTGCATGCAGACAATAGAGCACTAGAAATTAAAAAGATAGATCAGAAAGATGTAAGGTAAAGAGGCATGGGCACAGGTAAGAGCTCTTTGGGACATCCTGACTGTAACCTAGAGATCCATCTGTCCAGTTAATGTGTCTTTATCATGTCCTATTTGTAAGCCATGCAGCTATCCATCTTATCAAAATTACATCAATAAATAGTTGTTCTAATGTAATGATCATTGTTTTGTGTATGATCTTATCAAAGGCTAACAGTAAACCTATCTAAGTTATACCACAACACAATTTGCCATTTATAACTGTTATTGCATTATTACAGAGCATCATGTTGCAGGTAGTTATATATCTATTTTCAGCACATGCATGCTTATATAGAGTTTTAAGTCCTAGTATTTTCAATGCCAATGATACATTATGTAAAATAACCTTCTCCATTACTTTTCCATAGAAACAAAGTAAAGTTATAGGTCTCTGTAACTTTGGGTTTGTCCTGTTCCCCTGTCCCTTAAATATGGGTAGAACAAGTGCATGACTCCAATCTTAAATTATGGGTCTCTGTGACTCTGGGGTTGTCCTGTTCCCCTTTCCCTTAAACATGGGTGGAACAAATGCACGTCTCCAGTCCTGAGGACTCTCCTCATACTTTAATGACCTGGTGAATAACAAATACAATGATTCTGTAAGTTCATGCTGAAGTGTTCTCAGGTCATTGTTACTAATTCAATTTCATCCCTGTCCTTTGTGTGAATGTGTGCATATTTATGTTTCAATATAATGTAATGTAATTTAATTTCAGTATCTGAAGTAAATGGGATGTTATTAGCACAACATTTCATTAGCTTTGTGCAATCAAAACTGTTTTCAATAAGATTTTGTAAATGTATTTATAATCTGTTGTTTTACTTTGTAGGTTTTCAGTCCTACCATATCTGTGTGTGTGTGTGCGCATGCGTGCGTGCGTGTGTGCGTATATATATATATATATATATATATATATATATATATATGTATATATATATATATATATATATATATATACACATACACGTTTAAATATATATATATATATATATATATATATATAGAAAGAGAGAGAGAGAGGTTTTCTATCAAAATGTGGAAAATCAAAATAATTTTCCATCCTTTGATTGAATCAGTTTGCTGAAATTGGTATTAAAGAATTATCAAAATTTTGGAAATGGTAACATGGAATTGACATTTGAACACCGGAAGCTTCAGTATCGAAAGTCTGTGTTACCAGTAATGTTTTTGCAGGGGGCCAAGCCTCCTGCACCCCCCCATACCCTACATATTTTATATTCCAATTTCGAGATTACACTACAGTGAAAAAAGGGTACATTTCCCGATCCCCACTGTAGTGCGATCTGTTATCAGAACTTTGTTCCACATTAGCGAATGCACAGTTCCATTCGCTACTGTGGAGTCGAACATTTTTCTGATTGGCATTATGAAAACTTGAAAACAGCCTTTCGACCCTCCCAGCTTTGTGTAAGTGCCAATCAAAGTTTTGATAGCAAACCATATATATACAAAATGATTTTTTATTATGCGCAATATATTTATATTTTTTTTTTCAAAATTTTCCTGATCTTGACCCACAGTATGTTTAATTTCTCCAGTTTTATTAGTTTGGTCTTCAAAAGTTGTAGTTCTAATTTGCCCTTAATTCCATTTCTTATATGTTTATCTATCATCTTGCTCGAATTCCACTTCTGCATTTTCCCAAATTGTTTGACATTCTTTCTGAAAGTGGTATAATACTTTATTCTATTTTCCATTTTCTGTTTCTGTCTACAATGGAGGTCAGGTTGTGACTGAAAAGAGTCTGTCAGCCAGTCCACTTACATGGTTACCTAACTGAAATTAATATTTAAAGAAACAAATAAGCAAAGAGCAGAATAATGGAAATAAATTAAATGATTTCATACAGAGATTAATTTAATTCATGGTACCTTAGAGTAGGGGTGTCGAACCAGTGGCCAGTCGGCCGCATGTTGCCCTGGACAGCTAGTAATGCTGCCCCCAAGCCCCCAAATCACATAACAATGTTAAGTACAGTTTGCAGTCATTGCAAACTGTACTTAATATTGTTACGTGATTTGACCCAATTGTGCAATTCAGAGTACAGTAGCATTTTTCTGAAGTGGGGGTGGGGGGTAGAATCTGGCAGGCACTAGGAACCAGGACTATGAAGTCAGCAGTCTGTCACATATGTGACGCAGCTGCTGAATAGTCCTCCTACTGTCCCATTCTCTTCCTGGCTCCAGTTGCGAGGGATGGACCAAGAGAGTGGGGAGACAGTTATTGGGTTAGTCACTTCTCACTTTCACATGTATCCTCATCCGGACCATTACTTATGTCCCTATACTCACGTAAGCTAATCCTACCAAATCTTTACACTTCTTTCCAATTTCCATCTTTCCTACAGTAAGAAGTAGACTGATTTTATAAGTGAGGGTTTCATTAGGTTTTGTGGTGTCCGTCTGTTTTGCAAGGTTGTGTGTGTGTAGTTGTGAGATGTTTGTGGGGTTGCACTTCCATTCATGCCAGGTATTCTCTCCGAGGATTAGGAAGGCTTTGAGCACATTTGTTAACCAGAAGTTGTTTTACTTCAGAATGAGAGCTGTTTGTCCCTTCCTCAGTTTCTGTTTATATTTTCCTTAAGACATAGCTGTGTGGAAGTTTGGCTTCTCTACTGTCTGAATTTTTGCAGAATGCCCAGATTTTTATCTCATATTATAGGCTCATTCCTCATTAAATTTGCAGTTTTGTGGCAAATCATTATGGACAGATGTTACTTTTAGTTTGAGACTTTGGACAATACTGAAAATGCATTCTAATATGTAACTTGTTATTTCTAAGTTTATAAGAGCAATAATTAAAAACTGTCCCTGGTTTTGGATCTTTGTCCATCCATCATTTTTAGCTTGTGCATAGATGGGGAACTACTGGAGGGGTTGTGTGGGCTGATATTTCAATTTGGTGTCATTTAAGAGTCTGTGCATACATGAGTGAACTAATAGAGAGGCTGTGGGTGAGATATTTCATTGTTATGTCATTTAAGTGCTTGTACCTACCTACCTGGCTGAAGTACTGGAGGAGTCATTGGGAAAAGGTTTCATTTTGGTGTCATTTCAGTCCTTGTGCATACATGGGCAAAGTACTGAGAGGGTTGTTGGGGAAATGTTTTACTTTGATATCATTTAAGCACTTGTGCATACGTGGGAAAACCACTGTAGGGTTCATTTGAGCTAATGTTTCATTTTGATATCATGTAACTGCTTGTGCATGCAAGGGAAAACTAATGGTGTGTTTTTTTGGCTAATATTTCATTTTGGTGTAATTTAAGAGCTGGTGCATGCAAGACCGAACTAACAGAGAGGTTGTGAATGAAAAATTTAATTTTCATGTTATTTAAGTGCTTGTACCTACACCGGCAAACTACTGGAGAAGGTCACTGGGAAAAAGGTTTCATTTTGGTGTCATTTCAGTGATTGTGCATACAAAGAAAAAGTACTGGTGTGGTTGCTTGGGCTAATGTTTCATTTTGGTGTACCTTCAGTGCTTCTGCATGTGTAGGAAAGGTTTCATTTTGATGTCAAAGTGCCTGTGCATACATGGACAATCTACTGACAGGGCTTTTGGGGGAAATGTTGCATTTTGGTGTCACAACTGCTTGTGCATACATGGCCAGACTACTGTAGGGGTCATTTATTGAAGGGCTTCGGCATACTTTGGAAGGAGATCCTCTCTCTGGCTGGGGAGAGGACTGAGAATAGTTAAGATCCAAAGTTGAACAATGGTATTACAATAAAAAGTGCCAAAAACATTTTTCATTTTATCTTCATTTTGGAACACACACCCAATAAGTCCCTTTGAAATGTAGAGACAGTCCAGTGTCAGCTGCCCAGGGTTTGTCTTGAGAATTTGTACTCGTGCTTTAAACATGCATCCCAGATTTCCATTTCTACACTGATGTTTGTTGCCTAATGAAGTTCTAAAAACATGGGGAAACATTGTGTTTTTTTTTTTTTTTTTTGCATAGCACTTGACTGTTTTAAAAAAACTATATGCAGGTGCATAGCATCTTTCTCTTAACAGCTATGCAAATTATGCTCCTAGGGTTCCATATCTGTTTATCCGAAAATAAAAATAGTAACTAAGATGTTAGAGAATTAGACTTTTAAGGTAAATATTGGGCATTCATTATCACATTTATTGCTTGAATGCACTTAGAGTGGAGCCAGGAGGTCGACTTTGGTCGCCAATGACAGTGAAACAGTTAACTATATTATATATTTTATATGCGGCGTCAAGACAATTCCTTTTCACTCAGTACAGCACAAGCAAGCAAAAATGCTCTCTGATAGGACACTGCACAAACATGTAAATGGCTGCATTGAGGCTGCCAGAGGTATGCCCAGATCTAACACCAAAAATAAACCACACTGGTGAAATCCTTACCATAAGAGACTATTTAACAAAAGAAAGACATCATGGCCACAATCAGAAAGAGCAACTCTAGACAAGAGCTCTCTGATTCATCTAAAGAAGAAACTACGAGGTTTAACGAAGTTCAGCAATAATACCAATTATAAGTTCAAGATAGCTTCCCTGGATAAGGACAGTCACAAAGCCTTCTTCAGCTATGTTAGGAACCTTAAAGATAATACTCGGCAGTGTTCAGAACTGGTGATAAATTCCACAACCTTCACTGACCAGGGTGGCATAGCAAATTTACTGGCTGATAAATCTAGCTCTAACTTCTCCTCCAGTATCCCCTGTGAAATCCCTTCAGGCATATCCCCCAGCTATCAACAGGGAGCAGGTCCTGGAGGTGCTCACTAAAGCTAAAAGTGCTTCAGTGGGCCCTGACAACATTCCCAGTTGCCTCCTAAATAGCATAAAACATGACCTAACAGCATCACTTGAAGCAGTCTTTATCTACAGACTCAAACCAGGTTATATGCCAGGTGAATGAAGGGCCACAACAGTCATCCTTCATAAGGCTGGATCATCAGCTGACCCCAGGAACTACAGATGCATCAATCTTGACAAGTTTTGTATCCAAAACAATGGAACAAATTATGATGGAAATGATCAACAAGGACATTGGCAAAGTACAGACACTGGACCCATTCCAGTTTGGCTTCAATAAGGGAAGTTCCATCCTGCTTAACATGTTGACATCTTTGAGAGGGTCACCATGGCTACAGATGAGGAGAAAATAGTGCATACCACTTACCTTAACCTGGCCAAGGTGTTTGGCACAATACCCCTCTCAGGTATTGTTGTCAAACTTTCAGAACTAGGCATAAATCCCAACATAACTCACTGGATTGCAAGCTGGCTCACAAATAGGAGCCAGGAAGTCAGAATCAGTGACACCACCTCCACCAAGAGACTAGTGACCAGTAGTGCGTCAGAAGGCTCCTAGTTGGGCCCGCTCTTGTTTTAATCTCTCTCTTTCTCTGTGTGTATGTGTGTATGTGTGTGTGTGTGTGTGTGTGTGTGTGTGTGTGTGTGTATGTGTGTGTGTTCTGCACATGCACACACACACACACACACACACACACACACACACGTATACATGGGTCTACTTCAGATGATCGAATTTTCAAAAGTTCAACTTTCGTATGGCCAAGACCACATGATCAAACTTTTGAAAGTTCGAACATCCATTAAAAAAGTAGGAAAAAAGAAAAAAAAATGCCTGAACGGTTTTAGCAGGGGGGGGGGGGGCAAGCCGCCTTGCACCCACCACACCCTCTGCTATTTATATATTCCTTTCCCTTTTTCCCTTTCTGCACTGTATGGAGATCTCAGTTATAGACGTTCAAACTTTCAAAAGTTCGATTATGTGGGCTCGGCCATATGAAAGTCGAACTTTTGAAAGTTTGATCATATCAAGGGGACCCGTATGCACACACACACACACACACACACACACACACACACACACACACACACACATATATATATATATATATATATATATATATATATATATATATATATATATGAATGTCCAGATTTTTGCCTCATATTTTTTGTCTGTTCCTCATAACATTTTGATTTTCTGGGAAATCAGTGAGGATAGAAGTTACTAAATAATGACACACATTTGAGTTTCAGACTTCATATCTTTCAGAAAAATGCACACTAAGAAGTCCTGTTATTCTAGCAACTTTCTAAGTTTATAAGAGCGGCATTTAAACATTGTCTCTATTTTTTGGGCATTTGTTCCTTATTATTTTAGGTTTGTCCAGATTTTTGTGAAAAAAGGTTGGGATATATGCTATCATGTGATCAAGTTGGAATGGAAACAGTTTAAATGTTACTGTGTAGGACTAATCATTGTAAGAGCAGGAATCAAGACACTCAGGATAGAATGATGGCAAAAGCTGTACATTATTCGGTGGGAGGGTAGCCTAATGGTTAAGGTGTTTGTCCAGGGAAGTAAATAGTGTGGGAAAAAATAGCCAGGGAATTGTATAGGCCCTAGGGCCGATAGCCTAGTACCAACCTATGAAGTATCATTTCAGTTATTTGTTTATATTATAATAACAGTAGATCTAGAAACAGATTCATGCAGATGTAAGGTTAAAAGAGAAAGAAGTGTTGAAAACATAATACAATGCAGTAACTCACTAAGATGTAGCATGTACACTAGGAAGTGCATTTGTCTAGTAGCCAGAAATCCGCAAAAATAAAGTATGAAGTGAAAGATAAAGAAGAGTGCATACTAATTTTTAAACTTTGCAGTGGAGGCTCGTAACATCGGACTGCAGGACTGCAGCCCCCCCCCCCCCCAGCTGTGAAAAAAAGAAAAGAAAATGTTTAAAATAAAATATTTATAAATTAATTATTTTTAAAAATTTACTGGCTGACTGCAGTGTTTTAAATGAGCCTGAAAGACTCGCAAATTCCCAGAACTCGAACTGCACATGCTCGGCGGGTTCCAGGTTTTTAAAAAAAATTAGTTTCTGACTTTCTGTACATCTAGACTGCTGTAAAAGCAGTCCAGATTAAGGAGAGAAGGCATCGGTGTGATGCCCAGAAGTCTATGCAGTTTTAACTGCACAGTAAAGTGGAAGGGGATCAGACTGCCACGTCTGCAGTCATGTATGTGATGTGGACGGTGGATTGCTACTGACTGGTTCTCTCTGTCTTCCCAAAAAAAAGAGAGCAAGAAAAAATAGGTACTAGTAGGACAGTACTTTCGGTTGCTAGTTGAAGAAACAACTTGTTTTGTTTGCTTAATTTTTTTTGGATTGCAGCTTATTGCTTTACCATCATTACGGAGAGTCTTCTCAGACTCAGAGGAAAACTAAGTTAAACAGCTAACACCCTATCCCTAACTTCAGTTCGTGAGATGGTGACGGACTCAGTCACTCATTTTTAACATTTAAATTGAGGTAGGTGTCTGACTCCAGTGATTTCCCCACCATAGAAATATTTCCTCAGATCAGTGTAATTCAGGAGGGCAGAGATAAATAAAACAGAACTAAGGAGTACAAAGAGCAGTTTCATAGCCACTCGCTGATAAACAGCAGCAGGTTCTCTTCATTTTGCTCAGTTTTGATTTTCACATTTTACTTTCCTTTAAGATGTGCTGCTTCAGAGTTTTATATTTCACCTGTGGTTTATGCACTGTATTGTTTAGAACAGTGTTGTTTCCCAGGTTACTGTTGGCAAAAGAAGTGTCCTTTGAAGTGCATTTTATTCTTTGAGTTTGCATAAGCTTAAGACTTATACATATTGGTATATGTAAAGGGTATGGCAGTGCACAGAAACTTGTGCCCCTCTTCAAAAATGTTTTAGCTGTGGATTTTTTATGAATCCATTTTTCCATTTCTGCTTTGTAAAATACTCTGTTTTACTTTTCTTTTGTAATGGTAAGTGGTATCTTGGTTTTATTGTTTCCAATTGTTTACTTATGTATGTGTTTTATTTGCTTTTGTTTACTGTGACAGTACACCTGGGCTGACAACATAGCCCCTTTTCAGTGGAGACCCAGGGAGAAAAGCTCCAGAAAAAATGCAATACTGATAATAATAAAGTAGACAGTTCCGTGTTTTATAGAATATGCAGAGATTTATTTTAATTTACCATAGTGGAGGTGCAATGAATAGCAGAATAATTGCAGATTTGGTGCTTTAAATAATCTATAATATACCAGAGATTGCACTGCAACAGTCTTGTTAATCTAAAAATCTGAGTAACTGCTAAACATATGCTAGTTTAGTAAAACATTGCTTCTGCATTTCAGCATTTTCTCTTAGTGGACATGTTCAGCATTTCTTTATTTGTTTCCTGTCAAACAGCAGGTTGTCATTTCTGAAGCTTACTTCCAGTGCAGACAATGTGACTCAAGTACATCCATTTTCTATCAGCAGGGATCTCACTGCAGTTATCTGGACTTACCTGATTTTTGATAAAGCATAGATTAAGTAAATCCATCCATCCATTATCATCAAGTGACATTCATGTCCCATAATGGTCCTATGAACAGCTGGCAGTATCCATATGGTTTACAAGGCAAACCAGGTACCGAACTAGATTGTCAGCTCTTTCTTCCTGATCACACACACCCAGACACACACACACACACACACACACACACACACACACACACACACACACACACACACACACACACACACACACACAGACACACACACACACACACACACACACACACACACACACACACACACACACACACACGCACATGCACACACATGCACACACACGCACATGCAGGCACACTGCCTGGACACCTACATACAAATTAGTATTGCCAGTCTAACTGCTGCATTTCTTTAGAATGTTGGAGGAAGCCTGAAAAAACTACATGAACATAGGGAGAGCATATAATTCTGCATAGAGGGCACCCAGTTGAGAACTGAACCAGGGAACTTCCTGTGAAACAATAATGCTGATCACTGCTTTATTGTTCTGCCCCCTTAGAATGTAACTTTATAGATTTATTTGAAATAACTATAGAATTAGACTGAACATAAATTATAACCAATTTAAAGTAATTAATAATAAAATTAATAAACAGTTGCTAATTAAGTGGGGTATCTAACATGGTCAGAGGAAACTGGAGAATCAACAATCCCAACTGGACGACATTCCAGAGGCATTAGTAATGCACTGATAAAGCCCAGTAAAAAGCAGAGTGATTAATCCAGCAGCAAATCTGAACAGCAAGATTGAAATCTTCTGAAGCTGCTATTTTCCTGTCCTCTGCTACCCTTGGCTTTAAAAAAAGGCATTGTTAGTTAGCAGGAGGAGGAATGTACAAAACTTAACAAAGTAACAACAATAGCAAGTATAAGAACCCATGTTTTTCTTTTCCCTCACTAATAGAGGCCCTTCAAAAGCTGTGGTCCCCCAGTTAGGAAAATAAATAAATAAATAAACAAACATATCTAACAGAAGTCACTGCAGCAACAGGTATAAGGGCATGACCAGCATGTGTGTGTGTGTGTGTGTGTGTGTGTGTGTGTGTGTGTGTGTGTGTGTGTGTGTGTGTGTGTGTGTGTGTGTAGCATGCCCCAGTTAAATATACCTGATGGCTAGAGAGAAACTCAGGAAATATACCTGGTGGCTAGAGAGATTAACTCAGACTCAAACCATGTACCTTGGGTGCAGGTAGCAAGAGTCTGAATTTCCTACCCACCGCCACTTGTGAAAACTACTCAGATATTTGCCTCATATTTTTGTTCATGTTCTGTTCCTCATAAAATCTGTGGTTTTCTGGAGTTTGAATTCACTAAATAATGACAAGCATTTGAATTTCAGGCTTCATATTCTTCATAAAGTACATGGTAACACAAAACCTTTTATTCTACCAATTTTCTAAGTTTATAAGATCAATATTTGAAATGTGTCCCTATTGTTGGGGCTGTATTCCCCCATTATTGGGTTTGTCCAGGTTTGTTGTGCCAAGAGGTTGAGAGCTATGGTAAGAACTGAATCCACTAAATTATATCAATCTAAGTTTCAGTCTTCCTGTCTTTCACAAAGCAGCTGATTTGGTATAGTGGTATGTTGTTCTGATCATAGTGCATAGGGTCCTGGGTTCAAGACTTGGTAGTAAAATGCATGGTGGTAATGCAACATTTGATTCTAGCAACTTTCCAAGAATATACAAGCAATGTTTAAAATGTGTCCCTGGTTTTGGGGCTTTTGTCCCTCACCATAAATTCTGTCTTTTTCCAGATTTGTTGTGCTGCAAAGTTGAGAGATACAGTTGAGGGTTGAGTGGATTTTACAAGGAGCTAAAAGCTTCAGGGGAAGAGAAGTTTAGTGCTGCTTATGCAGTGTTTGCTTGCATTGTTAATAGCATAACAGGTTGAATACTTGCTCTTGATGCAGAAGGCTGTGAGTTCTACTCCTACAGTATGTAAATGCATTGCTGATACTGTACTGTGTTGTACCTTTAAAGGGGGTGGATGCTGCAGTCCTGAGAATGTCCTCTTTGGTGGAGATACCTAGTAACTACAAACCTGTTATCAGTTTGCCATCCATTCCCTATTGCAATATTACTAGCGTATCATGTTTTTAATGTAGCATAGGCAATTTATTCCTCAAGGGCAACATGCACTTTATTTGTAGATGAAACAATAAAATACAAAGTTGTTTGCTAGCAGCAACATCCTCATTAGTTACAGCTCTCTTTAATGTGGAATTATTTAGATGATTTTTACTTCTACAGAGATTGTGCATGTTTACTGATACTGGTGGATTGTAGAAGTTTGAGAAGACTTTTATAATGGAAATGTTCTGAATTGGGCAATTTTGTCATTATTGATGCATGCATTTTGTTTCATTGTTTACTGGAAAAATGTTTAAAACAATAAATTGAAAACACCGTCTAACAACTGTACTTTATTATACAAGGAATATGATTTAATACAATTAGGAAGGTGTATCAAAGAACACATGTATGTTTCCTGTGCAAGGGGCCTATGATTTGAAAACAGCCCAAAGTTAATCTTTATCTGCCACTGGCCAGATGTATTTTCTTTGAATGTGGATTTCAACACTGTTTCAATGAATATGGGTTTCAAGGGCACAGACGTTTTAATGCTAAGTTTATTTTCATTGTGAGACTGCATTGCTTTGTTTAGCAGATGTCCATTAGTGTATGTGCTGCAAGATGTAAAATAAAACTTTTAAATGAAATCCAAATCATCCTAGAAGTAAAGCAGTATGCACATTACAGTGTTTATTGTAAATGGGGTGAAATAGCCAAGTAACGGTACATTGGAATAGCTGCAAGGGGCAGGCCCCATTCCACCATGATTTTGTGAGGGGGAAGGGCGGCAAACTCAGACAACCCCAGCTGAACTATACCTCTCAACTGTCCAGATTTTTGCAGACTCAATAGTTTTTTTCTTCTTATTTTTGGTTTGTTCTTCATAAAATTTGTGGTTTTCTGACAAATCATTTAAGAATGAAGGCACTAAATAATGACAGACATTGAGTTTCAGACTTCATTCTCTTCAGAAAAATGCACGCTAAAGCAAGACCTGTTGTTCTGTCATCTGTCTTAAGTTTATACAAGAGCAATTTTTAGTACTGTTTGTATGTTCCCCCAATATATTTGGCCTTGTCCAGATTTCCTGTGTTAAGAGGTTGAGAAGTATGCACAAATAAAACGCTTTATAGAATTAGGTATATCCAAACCTCTCAACTGTCCCCGATTTTGGCTCAAAATGTGGCTCTCCCCCTAATAATCCCTCCGCAAAATGGCAAATTTGGAAGAAAATGTGGAGGGCTTACAATTAATAAATAATTGTAATGATCAGTTATAGATTACTTTTAATTTCAGAAATGCACGTAGATTCTCTTATTTTGCCAACTTCTCAAGTTAACAGTACTAATATTAAAAAAAATGTCCCTTCTTTGACAGGTTCCCAGCTGTATTGTGTGGCTATTTTATATTTTTGCATCACATTTTTGGTCCATTTTTTCATAAAATTGTAGTTTTCTGGCAAATTAGTAGCAAATCATTAAATACTGAAGTTAGAAAATAATGACAGACATTTGAGTTTCAGGTTTCATGCCCTTTAGAAAATTCATACTACTACAATACCTACTATTCTATTATTTTTCTAGGTTTATAAGAGCAATATTTAAAAATTGTGCTTATTTTTGGGCCATTGTCCCACTTCTATTTATGGCTTTGTCCAGATTTCTTGCTCTGAGTTTGAGAGGTATGACAAATGTGTCAGGGCCATCACTATCAGCCAGAGACATTTCCAATTGTGACATACTTGTTGCACCCCACTCCCCCACATAGTGACTCTGGATATGTCCAAGCAAGGCAAAGAGAAGTTATGCAGTGTTAAGTGTGCAGAGTATCCCCCCACCCCGTGGCTTTTCATCTGTCCTTGATTTTGCAGAATGTTCTGGTTTTCTGTCATATTTTTATACTGTTGATTTATGCTTCTTCTTATTCAGAAAATGCATGTTGTTCCAGTGCCTATTCTGTGTTTAAGTAGCAATGCTTTAATGATCATCGGGTAAGCTTGCCTGAGACTGTAAGATGCAAGTAAGCTTTAATAAGCATACTGTTAAAGAATTACCAACATTGAAATCCTTTTTGTTGTTGCCATGCAGAGAATATTTACATAACTAGATACCGTATAAGCCTTAGGTATTGAAATGCATATGACAGTATTTGTAATAAAGGACAGGATTACAGTATTTTCAGAAGCTCATTACATTTGTTGGAGACTTGCAGTCATCTTTGCAGGCTTTACCCGTAAACTAAACAGAATGCCAATCTATCATGTGTGGTCCATAACCTGTGCAGTTATCCTTTAAGCAATTTATCTTGTGCTTGTTTCTTGTTTGCTGTTCATTTTTTTACTTTGATCATGTTTTCCCCATGAAACAAGTAGATAGTTGTTTTCAGGCAGCAGGTCCTTTTTAGATAAGAAACATTTTTACAAGTGGGGGTATCACAAAGAATGTTACTTTCGGCATGTTACCTGGTACTTTTATAAAGCTGAATATAAATTATAATTAGAACTGCAGTGCAAGAGGAAGTAGTTTGAGTTGAGTGCTGCTTTTTTTTTTATATTTGATTTTGACTGGCAGTCCAGTAATGCATTTAAAAAGTAATTTATTTTTTCATGCCTCACAACCTTTTTGTTTCCATCTAGATATTAAGTAAGCTGTCACGTAGTCAATGCACTGAAGTATTTTTTTTCTTCTACACTTCATTTTGTCTTGATTGGACTCTCATAATGCCGGTTTGGCACCCAGGGCAGCATATTTAATTAAAGTCCCATTTTTTGCGGTTTTTAGCATAACTCCACCTCTTTCTAGTTGGCCACACCTCTTCCTGTTGTCCCCCCCATTTAGCTGTCTCCTGCAGCTCCCCTTTGATTTGAAGTCACCAGCTGCCACTGAAACTTTGCATCACTCATGCTTCTACATATGAACAAGCAGTCGGCTCACAAAAATAGTGCACTTGTCTAGTAGTATTCAGAAATCAGTACATATCAAACTAGAAGCTGAAAAAGGAACAGAAGAGTGTGCCTACTAATGTTCCAACCTTCTGTCACACACTTGCTTTCTATGGAATTACTAGCAGGTCAGAAAGTCACTACACCAGGTTAGTATTCAAAAATCAGAATAGAGTAAAACATGAAAGAAAGAGAAATATGGTTTCCACTATTGTTTGCCACAATGATTCGCAATGGAGAAACCAAATAAGGGTGTTGAGACTGAGTCTCAGCACCCTTATTTGGTTTCTCCATTGCGAACCATTGTGGCATTATTAATTTGTTTTGTTCGCTATTCCATCCGTTAACTGATTCTTGGTTGTTTTTGATGGCGGAGGCACCAGGGGCAGATTCCGAGCATGATTTCAACAGTGGAGGGAAAGGAGAGTTAAGGAAAGTTATCGGTCAACTTTCCCAGCTGGTAGAGTTATTGACACCAGTGTGCCACTCTATTGTGTCCATTGTTTCTGATCGGAATACACCAACAGTGACCAATAACACACAATGTAATGATCAACCTCTCTTCCAGTTACTGGTTCTCACAACGCCAATGCAGGATTGTCGAAAGTTAAAGCAAAAAGTGGTAATATTATTTCTGGTCAACCACCACCAGACAATGAGTTTGATGAATTTCCACTACTTTTGCGAAGTAGTAGGACTGAACAGGTTGAAATACCTAATACGGGTAATTCGGATTCCCGTGGACATTCTAAGGCTTCCCAAGAATGAAACAAATGCATTAATCAAGGTGACTTTTTTCATACTGACAATATTATAGAGTTTAATGCATTTTTGGAAAAGGAATTTTCCTTTCATACTTCGATTTCAGACTCTGATAATTCTGAGAGAGTAACGCATACCTATAAAGAGAACTTGGATTTATTATTTTTTTACATGGACAAGTATAAGTGATTGGGGTGTGATACTCACTTTTTGAATGAATGTGTCAAGAAAAACATAGTGCCTAAAGGTTTGCGACTGTGGAAATTTCCCAGCAGCATAGAAGAAGGTTCAAATTTTCACAAAGAATTACTACAAATATTCGACAAATGTGGTTTGGAAATAGTGAAAGCAATACTTTCAGAAAACAAGAGGGTTAGGTCTTCTCTGTTAATCAAAATGAATGCTTTAAACACTAATATTATCAATGACCTTATGTTCACTGTTGAGTCTGAAAAAAGGTTGTATTATGATATTTTTGCACAGGTTGAAAAAGAATGTATTAACAACATGAAAAGAAGGTAGGGAAGTTGGAAAGAGATGTCCGTGAATATCATTTAGGGACTGCCTACCCTAAACCTAGACCTTTCAATGGTTTTCACAACCAAACAGACCAAGGTATGAATAGAACTGTACAACCTGTATCACCAAATGAATTGGACAGACAACAGGAATTGGATGAATGTAATAATGAAGTCCCTTTAGGTTTTTTTCCACCTCTTCGGAGGTCCGACAGGTTACGCAATCGGAACCCCATATCTTACAATTACAACCCCAATTATTATTACAGGGGAAACTACAGAACATAAATCAATTGGAAACACCAACATGTATACAACAGCGGGGGAACATTTTTGAGTACAATAATTATAAAATTTTCAACTACACTTCCATTGATATTCAAACAGACCATTTTGATCTGTTTTCAAAAGGATTCAAGTTTATTCCATTTAGAAAGGCCAGTGTTCCTAGGGCTATAGTTGATTTGAAATTATTTTTAAGAAAACAAAATCTAGCACTCATTTATCAAAATCAAGAGAATACAACCCATACGACATTGGAACACAAAAAGAGAAGTACCTTCAATCTGCCCTTACATCCTCAGTTGAAAAATTTGGAGAATTTACTTGAGAGGGAGATAAGAAGTACTATAAATTCCCACAAAGTATTCTCAAATTTATGTAACAGTGAATATAGTTTGTTAAACACATTGAAAAACAACAAAACTATTAGGATTATGCAACCGGATAAAGGGGGTGGTACTGTCTTGATGGACTTGATTTTGTATGAATCTAAGATGTATGATTCTTTACAAGATTTATCTAAATATTCTAGAGCCTCTATCAATGAGGTCAACATTTCTAAATTGAAAATAAATTTGCTTATTAATGACTTGTTGCTTGAAGGCTCTATAGATATGGAACTCTACAATTTTTTACACAATACAAATCCAAGGGTCCCAACAGTATTTGTTATTCCCAAAGTCCACAAGGACTGTAGTAATCCACCTTTACGTTTAATAGTGGCTTCAGAAGGATCTATTACCACCCCCCTTACCAAATTTATTAATGTGAAATTGAAGAAACTTTCTTATTCGAGTCCCACTGTATTAAAAGATTCTTGGGACTTCCTTAGACAAGTAAAGCCCCATTTATATTCTGAGGACATTATTTTCATTACTTTAGATGTGGTAGATCTTTTTGGTAGTATACCACATGAAATTGGTCTTAGTTGGTTGGAAGAAAGTATGGTGGCAAGTGGTAATTTTTCCCCCGATGATTTTAGGGTGTGTTTACTACTCATGGAGGTAATCCTTAAAAACAATTTTATGTACTTCCAAGGGGAATTTTTTAAACAAGAAAGGGGTGTGGCTATGGGGGCAAAATGTGTCCCCACTTATGCCAATATCATACTTTCATGGTGGGAGGACCTATTTATTAACAACAGTGTATACGCCAAGAGTTGGGTTTTGTACAAGTGTTTTCTTGACGATATATGTATATTTTGGAATGACACAGAAGAAAGATTTTTTTGAATTTTTAACATATATTAAAGGGGCAATGGAATTTTTGGACTTCACATACACTTTTAACAAACAAGAGTGCATTTATTTAGATGTTTCCCTGAAAAAGTTGAACAACACCTTTTCCTCTAGGATACACCGTAAAGAAACCTTTTCAAATTCGTATCTTCACTTCAAGAGTGGTCACCCTTTTTTCCAAAAAAAGAATTTAGTTAAGGGACAGTTGGTCAGGATTAGCCGTATGACCTCAGATAATTCTGAATTTATAAGTGATAGTCATTTACTAATGAAAATGTTTACAGAGAGAGGTTATCCTGACCATTTGATTAATGATATGTTTTCTGAGGTACAGGAAGGTAGAAAAGATAGATTCCTTCCCATTTTGGGTCAGGAAGAAAATTTTCCTTCTAATTCTACCGAAACAATCAACAATAATTTAACTCAAGCCTATATAATGGATTATACTGCAGATTCAACTGTTATAAAACAAATAGTCAACCGAGAATGGGAGAGGTTTAAGCTAATTTCTGATTTACCTTTTTCTAATTGTCAACCTTTAAAATTCACCTACAGGAAAGACAAAAATTTTAAGAATATTTTTGAGTTTGGGGGTGGTGGGCATTTACCAACTGGTTCTCGTAGATTAGGTACATACAGATGTGTTTTTTGTTCTCAGTGCCAGTATATTTGTAATAAATCCGATATAGAAATTCCCAGTAGGAACAGGTCAATAAAAAGTTTTACACACTCCAATTGCAACACCAGTGGGGTGGTTTATTTAGCCAGATGCCAGTCCTGTTCATCTTTTTACGTGGGGAAGACCGAAAGAAAACTAAAAAATAGAATTTATGAGCATTATTACGAAATAGGTAGACAGAATACCAACAATGCCCTATTTCGCCATTCACAAATTTGTAATCAAGCTCTTCATTATTTTTTTGTGTTGGAGGTAATACCCAAGGAGGTGAGGGGAGGCATGTGGGAGACCAAACTGGAATACAGGGAATTATTCTGGCAATTAACCTTGTATGTCACGAGAGCACCAGGCTTAAATTACATGGTCTCGCTTCATCCAGTTTTGAAATTGAGAGCAGCAAAATTATAGACAAGGCGTCTAGGCAACTAGTATACCACATGCAGATAGACTGTACCTTGTGTGAAATAAACATTTAAATGTTTGGTTTCAAACTACAAGATGAAATTTCTGGTAAGAAATTTCACGTATTATTATGCTCTTTATATAAAATGTTTTTTAACTTATACATATATATTTTAAATTGATACTTATATGTATATAATGTTTTTAACTCCATACATTTGTTGTTTTTTATTGGTGTTTTTAAATGTTATTTAAATATTTTATTGCTATCAACTGCTGATTGGTCATTGTTTTATATCACTATGTATAAATTACTGTCAACATATTACAATCAGTTCTTGATTTCTGAAGAAGGTTTTCGAAAACGCATTGTCAGTGTTTTACGTTATTAAAGTGTTCTTGATTGTTGAATATCGGTCTCGGTCTCAACACCCTTATTTGGTTTCTCCATTGCGAACCATTGTGGCATTATTAGTTTGTTTTGTTCGCTATTCCATCCGTTAACTGATTTCACTATTGTTTGCCTGACTCAGATGCTTTCTATAGGTAGAAGCCATGTCATAAAATTGTTGTAGCTGGCCAGGATTCACAGTCACCACAGAATAAAATACGAAATGAAAGAAACAAAAAACTCTGTTTACTAATGTTTTAAAAGTCTGCCATTACTGATGTGCCTTGTAGAGTAACAGCAGCAGTCAAGTCATAAAATGCCTGAAAGGCTACTTTTCTCAATGTGTGAAATGCACAGATTAAAGTAATGAATGGCTCACAGAGAAAGCTGTTGTCAATATAACTGCAATTTGAGATGGAATTTGGCTGACACCTTTGAAACTTCCTGCAGGCACTCTTCTCCCACCCCCCTCAGCCAAAGGTGAGCATGCTCAGAAAGGCAAACCTGAAATGTAAACAAAGGCTGAATAAAGTCTTTCAGCTTTTCCTGGTTAGGGGTCCCCGCAGTGGAACTCCGGTCCGCTCATGATTGGCAGTGGATTTTACAGTGGCCAGCCCGACACCTAACCTTCAACGAAGGCACGCCCATTCACGCTCACACCTACCTGCATGTCTTTAACGTCACTAGACCGCAGAGAGGACATGCAGACTCGACACAGAAAGCGGTCCAGCCGAGAAATGAATGGGAGAACCTCTTGCTGTGAGGTGACAACGCTAACCGCTGGCTCAAACAAAGGCTGAATCAAAACAAAAAATCCCTGGGACTGTACCTTTAAAAGAACAAAATCTTTCAGAACTTCTGAAAAGTTGTTCATTTCTTGTGAAAGTAAGAAGAAAGGAGAACCAGTGTCAAAGCAGACTATTTCCAAAATGGTTGTCTCATGCTATTTCTTTTTGCTGCTCCCACCAGAACAAAATTATTCCAGGCAGAGTCAAGGCACATTCAACCAGAGCCTTGGTTTCTTCTGTGGCTTTTTGGAAAGTGCTGGATTCTAGAAGTAGTAACTTGATCATTTACAAAGCATTATAAACTAGATTTCTTCTTTAAGTCTAAGACAGACTTTGCTAGGACCATTCTCCAGGGGCTCCTTATTCTCTCTTCTCACAGTCTGTCTAAGCTATTGTAATATACTCATATAATGTAGGTTACTGCAGCAATGATTAAATGAAAAACATACCATAACAGGAGATATTCAATTGATCGCTGCTGTAGTAACTGTACCCTCCCTCCCTCCATTTCCCATATTTTTCGTATATTTTTATATGTGGGTATGGACATTTATTAGTGTTATTATTTTCCAAGCATTATCCTTTTTAGGCATTTAGCCCCCCCCCCCCCCCCATTAGTATGAAAGTTCTGAAGGGCTTGGCACCCAAACCTAACTTTCAGTCAGCAAATCTGAAGCTGATTAATGGTTTGGACATGTGGAAGGTGCCCTGAAGATATGGCAGCTGCAAAGCATTATGTCCTTGGCAGGACATAACCCATATAGCTTAGGCTATTGCAGTAGTAACCATTTGAAAATCTCTTGTTATGATAAGTTTACTTACACGGCTGTACTATATCTTAACTGCAACATTCTCATCGCCATGGTTACACAAGTGACCAAGCATTTTACATAATACTGTTCAACCAGCAGAATTCTCTCTCCCCAAAACAGTGAGAATAACTAACTGAGTTCATGTAAACCCCACACTTTCTCCTCAAAAGTTGAGTAGGCTACACCCCTTCATTCCCCTCTCCCTGTCTGACTCCTCCAGTGCAAAGTTTACTAAATGAGCTCTACTCAACTGAGTTGCAGTCAGAAATATGTCCCCTGTACCCCAGAACGATGGGCCAGACTGGGCATACAGTACTGACAGACATCCATGTAATTCTTCTGGGTAGCAGTGAAAAAAAAACAAACAAACAAGCAAGTAAACAAAATATATGACAAGTCCATATATTTTTCACTTTCCTCACAATCAGACATCAGATATGTGTACATGTGACTATCATTTGGGGGATAGAGATAAGGAGACATGCTCTTTATATATGTCTGACAGGAATATGTTGAAATATGTTACTGTGTTCTATTAGTTTTGGACCAGTCTAACATCAGAGTGGTATACATAAGATGGCTGTTATTTGGGGATACATTTAAAATGGCATGCTGTATGCATGCTTGACAGCAGCCACTTGAAATATATGACTGTGGCCATGTATGCCTTCATCCCAGTCTAGCACCAGAGAGATACAGGGAAGGTGTCTATCTTTTCTGGGTGTGGGGAGAGGGCGGGGTAATGAAGCATCCAGTATTCCCAGGTATGATTTATGAATCCTCAGATGCATTTGCCTTTCCAGTTTATTTTGAATTGATATTTTGTCAGAAGGAAATGTATAAAACTAAGACTGAATTTCTTTCCATACTCAAGGATTTTGTTCAGGCCATCATTGGATCAAAAGTTTGGAAAAAAGATCTAAAATGCACCTCAAAGCATCTATAACCCCATGGCTTCTGGGAGCCTAGCAGCCCCCATGCCCCCAGCTATTCACAGTACATCTTGTCCAGTTAGGTTATATTGAAAGGCTGCAGAAAAAAGCAAAACTGAAGACTAAATATCTTTCCTTAGTCATGACTTTTATTCAGGCTATCATTGGCTCAAGAGGTTGGCAACAACTCTAACATGCATTTCAGAACATCTATAATCCCATAGCTTCTGAGGACTTTTCAGTCCCCAGTTTACTTTGATTATTTATTCAGCAGTTATTAACGTGCACTCTTAGCCATTTAGGTTATGTTGAAAGGATGCAGAAAAATGCAAAGTTAAAGAGAAGGACTAAATTTCTCTCACTTGTCATGGTTTTGTTTAGGTCATTTGATAGAAAGGTTGGAAAAGCACTCTGACATGCATCTCAGAACATTTATAACCCAGCAGCTTCTGAGAGCCTGGTTTAATTCTATTATTTCCATTAGAGTTATTATGGTACAGTCTTGCCCATTTAAAGTATGTTGAAAAGATACAGGAAAAGGCTGAATAGTGAGTCAAGATGTGAAAAAAGGCAGGGGAAAAAGTAATCTGGATGGTGTGGGGAGGTTAAGGTTGAGGGATCTGGGGAATACTAGGTGATGTGTGTGTGTGTGTGTGTGTGTGTGTGTGTGTGTGTGTGTGTGTGTGTGTGTGTGTGTGTGTGTGTGTGTGTGTGTGGAACCCTTCACCTAAGGTGCCATTTCACCTAAGGCTAGCCCTGCCAAATAACTTAACAGCTTATTTTAAAAGGAAAGACTGATTCTATCTGTGTTTTAACCAGACAGGCTGCTGTCCATTTTTTTTTTGTGAGACTGTTACTTGGGAAAGGAAATTTCACTAAATCTGAATATCTGACTGGTGACAACTGAACCAGAATGGCTGCTTTCCTTTTCATTCTATCTGGGACTGTTATTTGGCCTTCAGCATTCTACCTTTTGGAGAATATTAGAACAAGGATTTTTGACCTGTAGACTTGTTGGACTTCATTTTCATCATGAGGCTTCAGTCATCTACGCTAATTAATTGGAAACAGCAACTGATAAAGTTATTAGTTTTTGTATCAGTCTATCTATACAAAACATTTTATTTTACTGTCTTGTATGCATAGTTATATCTTTTTTTTTTTTAAATAAAGAGTTTAAGTTTGTTCATTTATAAAAGCTTGTGGATAATGTATTACTTTATTAGTGAAGGGTATCCTCACAGGATTGGTGTGACTGCTGGTATTTGCCCTTTTTGAAGTGACACTGGCCATCAGCAATTATAGGACAGTGTATGCCAGGTCATTGAGGAGTGGTCAAAGATCTAGGTATCAGACTAATAATCACATTGATGGCAGCATTGTACAAATACAGGAAAGATGTATTGTCACTAAACAGGTATCACTAGCCTTTTCTGGGAAACACTGTGTGTCTTTATATATGAGAAACAATTTGGTTAAGTCTCAGCTTCTATAGTCAAGTTTATAGCCAATAAGAAGCTACTGAGGAAGTGCGAAAATATAAAGAACAAAATCTAGAGACTTTTGAAAGGTATAAAAAAGAAATATGGACATGGGAAAGGAAAAGAAATCTGATATGATGCAATATCTATGCAAAGGAGAAAGCCAAGTTAGTCAGCACAAAAAAGACAGCCCCAAATATATTAGAAGAGAAATACAGGCAAAGGCATTCAGATATGGAAAGTTTCACAATAAAAAAAAAGATCACAGAGGGAACATAGAACAGGAGATTAATAAATCAGAAGTTAAAAAAATAGAAGCTGAAGTTATAGAATACTTGTGAAGTGAATGATTTAATGTAGAAAGTCTAACACAGGTGAACACAGGTTATACCACAGCATGATAGAACAATGAATCCCCAGAATGAGGAGAAATAGGAAAAGCAGGAGACATCTAAATAAGAAATATGGGTATAGGAAAGAAAAATAGATTTAATATGGTGCAATATTAATCAAAGGAGAAAGAAATGCTAATCAATACAAAAAAGCAGCACCAAAGATATTTGAGGAGAAAACAGATCGGGACATGGAAAATTTTACAATACAAAAAAAAAGACAACAAAGAGGGAAAGCAGAAAAGATGATTAGTAATGGAGAAGTTAAAGAAATAGAAACTGAGGTTATGGATTACCTGTGAATTGAAGGATTTAGTCTAGAAAATTTAACTCAGCATCACAGCAGGATAGAGCAATGGACACTCAGACTAAAGAGAAACCAGTGGAGCAGGAAGCATCTGATCAGTTGCCGTATGAAGATACTTTGTAGGCTTCCACAGGAAACCAGTACAAATGTTCAGTTGGAGATGGACGCAGCCAATGTTGTGGAGTGATAGGCCATCGAGTTCCCATATGAAAGAGCAATGGATGACACAGTATGATACTGAAGAGAATGTGGCACAGGAAGATGCTCTTGAACTTTCTATAGAATGCACACTTGAAATGGAGAACAAAGAATGTGCCCTCAATTTAGAAAAAAATGATCTAAGAAAAGAGTTGTTTGATTTAGTAGAGATGGACAGACATATTAAGATCAATGAAAGAAATAGACTACAGAAGGCCAATAAAATCTAAAAAGTTAAGAAGTTTGATAAAACGAATGAACACAATAATTAGAACCCGACTATCCATAGAGATTCATGCAGTATAACAGAAGTAAGTTTTATAGAGAATTGGGAAACAAGGCAAAAGGAACTAAAACACCACCAAAAAAAAAGAATAGATACATTTTTGAGAAATATCATGTAGACCCTGTGGAACATAACAAAGATGTTAAACTGATAGAAAAAGTAAAAGAAAGAATAAGAAGTTCAAATGTACAGGATGTGAAATGGAATGAAGTAACAGTCAGAGAGATCGAAACAAAGTTAAGAAAAGCTCCTAATTGGAAAATCCCAGGCCCAGATGCAGTACCTAATTTCTGGCTAAAAATATTAACATCTTTTCATGAAGATTTAGCCATGGGTAAGAACTATTTATATGCAAACCCCGAACAGAGACCAGCCTGGTTAACAACAGGAAAAACAATACTTCTACTTAGGAGTGACCCTGCAAGCTATCCTAAAAATTATAGACCAATAACTTGCCTTCTGCCGATGTATAAACTATATGCTGGAAATTATGCTGACAGAGTTTATAGCCATTTAGAAGAAAACTCAGTCATGGGAATAGAACAAAAGGGTAACAAAAGAAAGTCATATGGAACAAAGGATCATTTGTTGTTAAATAAAGTTATAATGGAGAACTGTAAAAGGGGGACGAATCTAAGTATGGCATGGATAGACTACAGAAAAGCATTGGACAATATCCCATATTCATGGATGAGAGAGTCGTTAAAATGTATATGATACACCCTACACTGATTGATTATATTACAACTACCATGAAACAGTTGCAAACCACTTTGCAGTAAAGCCATGATGAAGGACAAATTATTATTCCAGGGATAAAAATTCAAAGGGGAATATTCCAGGGTGACTCTCTGTCACCACTGCTCTTTTGTCTCGCCCTTAATCCATTAAGCTGTCTACTACAGATTAGGTCATGGTTACAATTTGGCTTCCAGGAAACAACAAAGTGTAAAGACTTCTCATCTTTTTTTTTCAATTTTTTAGATTTTTTATTTATTTAACATTTGTCAACTGGGAAAGTCTGTGTGGAAATTTACATATCTAAACTATTAACAAGTTTTTTAGTATTTTATATGATACACTAAAATAGAAAAGTTAATGTTTTATAGATGTGTTCCTTTAAATGTCAATTAAGTGTAATTGTTGAATGAGATTTAATGTATAAAAGTTGTTATTGGTACCAGTGCTTTTATCTGATGAAGTCTAGTCATTAGACAAAAGCGCTCATCTTTCGTGTTTTGTGAAAAATATAAAGAAATTTTGTACCTATAGTGGTGTCCAGGACTTTACTTTATTTTGCTTGAAAAGTCTGACTTGGAACAAAGCCAATTTTCAGTGGAAGCCCAGGGAGAAACACTCCAGATGCATGTCTTTGAAAGTGGGAGGAAACCCACATGAATACAGGAAGGACATGCAGACTCTGCACAGAAGGCAACCCAGCCAAGAATCAAATCGGAGAACTTCTTGCTGTGAGGCGACAACACTACTGCTGCACCACTGCAACTGTATAGTTCATCAGATGAGGAACTGAAAGCACAACTGTAAGAGGTAAAAACTTTTGTAGATGATAGAAGAATGTCATTTGGTCTTGATAAATGTACAAAAGCAACCTTTAAAGCAGGAAAGCTGCAACACCATATAAAAGAACTTGAGCAAGAGGGAATGTATAAATATTTGGGAACTGATGAAAGATCAGCAATAAAACACGAACAAATGCAAATAAATCTTAGTAAAAAATATTTTAGAAGACTAAAATTAATACTAAAAACAGTGTTGACATCTAGGAACAAATTCCAGGCTATAAACCAATTTGCTTTTCTTGTCCTAACTTACGGTTTTGGAGTGACTGACTGGCCCCAAAACATGTTGGATCAGTTGGACAGGAAAACAAGAAGGATGCTTCATGCTCATCCAATGATTTATAAAATACATTGTATACCAAGACTATATATTTCTCGTTCTGAAGGAGTTATGGGCTTCCTAGAAATTGATTACATGTATAGATCTGCAGTTGCAGGACTACATACATATCTGCTGACCTCACAAGACCCAAATGTAGTGAAAGTTTTGAAACATGAGGAGAATAAGTTTAAGATGACTCCCCTGCTTAGGTTAGCAAAAGCATATCACTGTCAAGCAGGAACAGAAATCAAACCAGAAGTAGATAAATATCAAACAGAAACTGAATGTGCTAAAAAAACAAAAGAAAGAATATAAGGTGAAGGATCAGATGAGAAGGCAAACAATGTGAAAATGCATAAATATAGTTGCAAGTACAGAAAACTCTTGGAACAACCTCATGTTGATCAGGATCAAATGCAGGAATGGTGAAGAAGAGGTGAATTTAAACCAAAAGACAAAAGGTTAATATTGGCGGCCCAAGATAGTGGACTATGTACACACTGTTTACAAATCCATTGAACATGTGGGAGAAACAGACAAATTTAAGTTTTATAAACAGAACTGGAAACAGTCACACATCTTTTGCTGGTTGTGATTTACTAATTACAGAAGGACTGTATACCGAAAGGCATAATAATGTGGCAGGACTGTTGCATTGGGGATTGTGCAAACATTATAATATTGAAGTAGCAATGGAAACATGAACCACAAAGCATTACAGAAAAGGATGAAATTTATATTACATGGGATCACCCATTACCAACAGTTCAAAAAATAAATACGAGAAAACCAGATATAGTAGTCCATGAAAAGAAGACAAAAAGTTGCATTGATCATTGAAATTGCTACACCCAGTGAATTACATACAGAGAGACACAAAGTTTTAAAATACCAGGATTTGCAGGCAGAAACAAGGACAATGTGGAAGAAGGATACACAGACAGCTCCAATTAGTAGTAGGAGCAATGGGTCTTATAAAAAAGAATTTACAGTCGTACTTAGATAAGTTACTAATACATGTAACTCCACACGAATTGCAGAAGGGGTCATTACTGGGCACATTGTGGGTGCTGAGAAGAGCACTTCTGGCTAACATCAAAGACTGAAACAATACTGAATTTGAATACTGAATAATGAACTTTAGTTATACATTGAAAAAGCAGAAAACACCACTCACAGGGATGAAGTACCCCAAATAAAGCACAAAGTAGTCAATCCAAAAAGAAAACTCCTTGAGGCACACCACAGCAAATAAAAGTGAACCGTTTATTAGACTAAAACACTGACATGAAGAAAAAAGTAAAAACAATCGGGTTCAACATGAAGAACAGTTAGTGCTTTCACATTTGTCAAAATGCTTCTTCAGACTGTTAACTAAACATCAAAAATCTAGCATTTTAAACCTCAGCTCAATTACTCATTAGCCAATCACTGTGATAAAACAATTTATTTAAAGGGGTCAACCACAGAAAATAGGTTGCTTTGCTAATAAGCGCCTGATTAAATTCATAAAGACAACTGTAGAATTATATTATTTAGCTACATGTGGACTAATAAAGGTACTTATAAAAGGGACCACTAAGAATAAGATCTATAAAGATATAGTTATACAAAACACAATTAAAATATATTTATTTATATTTAAAAAACACTTAAAAATGCTTAAAAAAAAAAAAAATATATATATATATATATATATATATATATATATATATATATATATATATATATAAGTTGACATATAGAACAATATATAAAAGTGTCACTAAAACACTTTTGATAAAGTGAGTTAATTTCAAAACCTGAAAGTCTAAGAACTTATCTGCCAACTATATAAAAAAGCAAATAGATCAACACCATGATCTAAAACCTAATGCTGTCATCACTGTTTAGTGTTTATAATCTCTAGCTGCCAAGAAGGGTTTCAGAGAGACTCTGTCATTTAAGCCAGATGACCGATCTGTTTGTAACTTCATGATCCAGCTGGCTTCTCTCTGTTCTGTGTAATTTTTATGATTTCCTAACTTATTGTTCTTACATACTATCTCTAGCACTGCGAATCTAAAACTATGTTTAGTGCCTAAAGTGAAAACATGTTTTGCTAAAGCATTGCTCTCGTCTTCTTTGCTAACAGCATATATGTGCTCCCGAACACATTCACGTAGGGTCCTGTTAGTCTTACCAACATAGAAGCAACTGCATGCCATGCAAGTTGCTATATATACCACATCCTGGGACTTACAATCAGCATATAGATCAAAATTATATCTCCATCCAGTATCAGGATGTGTGAAATGATCACAATTGGACATATAGCCACATTGGTTGCATGATCTACATGCAAAAGTTCCTTTCCTATCAGAGATACTTGATGATGGTTTGGCATTCTCATAGCATAACAGTCTTTTCAGAGTTTTTGTATTTCTATAGGTATACCCTGGTGTAGGTCCTACCACTTGCTGAATTTTGGTATCTACTGTGAGAATGTTCCAATTCTTGGAGAAAATATCTCTAATTTTCACATTATTATTAGTATAAGGTATGACTATTTTATTGAACATATCTCTGTTGTCTGGTCTAGTATGGACAACGTCACTACCATTCCTCCTATGTATGAATGGCCTCCCTGTTGTATTCCTACTCACATTATCTTCCTGTTGCAACATCGCTATCACATTTTGTTTATAGCCTCTCTCATGAAACTCATTTTGCAACATATCTACGGTCTTCTTTAACTTATTTTCATCACTGGTGAGTCTAGAGGCTCTTAACACCTGACTCTTTACAATATTCTTGTAAATGTGGGGAGGATGCATGCTGGTGCGGTGCAGTAGAGTATTCCTCCTACATTCTTTCCTATATAACTGAGTCTCTATGTTTCTCCCTTCTTTCAATAACAAAACATCCAGGAATTCTATCTTATCTGTGGACCATTTTCCAGTGAAGGATAGAAAGTCTGTTGTCCCATTAAGGTATCCAATAAATTCTTGGAGTATTTCGACACTATCCCTCCAAATCAAATAAATGTCGTCGACAAAACGTCTGTAAAACTGAATGTTACTGCCAAAGTACATGCTCCTAATAATGTATGTGTGTTCCCAATATGCCATGACTATGTTTGCATAGGAGTTGGCACAGGGAGTGCACATGGCCACTCCCTTCTGTTGTATAAAATACTGATCATTATAGACAAACACATTATTTTTCAGGACTATGTCCATCAGCATGGCACATCTTATTATCAAATCTCTAGGTATCGCCTTTTCAGTCAAGAATAATCTCATGTATTCTATACCTGTGTCATTGGGAATAGATGTAAACAGGGAAGTGACATCATGTCACCATATACTCAAGTTCATCATTTATTTCTAGGAGCTTATAATCACTGAGATTTTCTATGAAGTGCTGAATGTCCCTAACAACAGTAGGTGTTTGTTCTACTATACTTCTAAGTTGTTTCTCTAAGTACACAGATACCATCTCGGTCAACTAACCTTTACTGGAGACTATTGGTCTCATCGGTGGATTTTCAATATCTTTGTGTGCTTTGGGTAATCCTCTAAACGTAGGGACTGTGGGTCTTTCAATGAGAAAATATTTGTACAAATCAAAATCTATAACGTTGCACAAAAATAAATCATATAGCTCATCATGCACTCCATTATGACCTTGTTTAACTGTATTAAGGTGATTACTGCATATGTATCCTTATCTTCTAAAAGTTCTTGCATTTTTAGTTCACACATATTAGCATCCAAAATCACAATGGCCCCACCTTTATCGGCGGACCTGATCACTATGTTGTTATTTGCTTGCAATTCTTTGAGAGCTTTCTGTTCATCGCTATTCAAGTTGTAAAAATCACCTTTCATTTTGCTACTGTTTTCACTATATAGTGCTAACAAGTCCCTTTCTCAAATATTTCGACTAAAGGGTTTATTATTGGCATATAAGTTGAAGGTTTCTTAAAAATATTATTATTATTATTATTGGCACCTTGACTTTGCAGATCGGTCATCTGGCTTAAATGACAGAGTCTCTCTGAAACCCTTCTTGGCAGCTAGAGATTATAAACACTAAACAGTGATGACAGCATTAGGTTTTAGATCATGGTGTTGATATATTTGCTTTTTTATATAGTTGGCAGATAAGTTCTTAGACTTTCAGGTTTTGAAATTAACTCACTTTATCAAAAGTGTTTTAGTGACACTTTTATATATTGTTCTATATATCAACTTTATATATATATATATATATATATATATTTTTTTTTTTTAGCATTTTTAAGTGTTTTTTAAATATAAATAAATATATTTTTAATTGTTTTTTGTATAACTATATCTTTATAGATCTTATTCTTAGAGGTCCCTTTTATAAGTACCTTTATTAGTCCATATGTAGTTAAATAATATAATTCTACAGTTGTCTTTATGAATTCAATTAGGTGTTCATTAGCAAAGCAACCAATTTTCTGTGGTTGACCCCTTTAAATAATTTGTTTTATCACAGTGATTGGCTAGTGAGTAACTGAGCTGAGGTTTAAAATGTTAGATTGATGTTTAGTTAACAGTCTGAGGAAGCATTTTGATAAATGTGAAAGCGCTAACTGTTCTTCATGTTGAACCCGATTGTTTTTACTTTTTTCTTCATGTCAGTGTTTTATTCTAATTAACGGTTCACTTTTATTTGCCATGATGTGCCTCAAGGAGTTTTCTTTTTGGATTTAGTCATACATTGACTCAGGAATGGGGTCTATTCCTGTTATGTTATTAGAAACCCAAAATACTTGAAGAAATTAAAAAGGAAGGCATTAGGCTCAGACTAAGATGGGTAAAATCCTGGGGAGTCTATGACTATAATTCTGTTCTAGAACTATCATGTAAAGATTGTTACATTGTGACAGATTTTGGTTATAACCCAAGGCTGTAGTGCACATTTGCTGTAAGCTCTTAATACCTATCACCCTCTATGCATACATTGTTGGTAGTAGTGGTGTGGATTTAGACTCCATAACCCCTTGAATATACATTATTTGGTGATGGCAGTAAGATTTCCACCCATCACTTACATCTGTAATAGCGGTATAGACTTAAGGCCTGTACCTCTATTCTGTGGCACATTTGTTAGTAACAGTGAGATTCAGACCCTGTGCATCACACCAAAACACCAGGCTTAAGCAGAGAGTCTGGATGTGATAGCAATGATTTTATTCTGGTAGGTTATCATATAACTGGTAAATTTCTGATCCATGTTAACAAGTGACAATGTGGTCCACAAAATATTGCTGGATTATGGCTTCTGATCTGAAGACTTTGGTGCCTATCCATTGCTCTTCTTCATTTCTTGAAGGCAGATCCTTATGAGTGTTGTGTGAAAATGGGGGTAAGGCACCACTTCAAAGCTGAGTATGCAAAATGCAGACATAGTCAACAGTAGCCTGTATGAGCCCAGCTTTTAGTATGAGGATGAAGCCCTGAATTAGAACTGGATGGCCCAAGACCAATTTGCAGCTACGGAGATGGAGTGAACATGTGAAGAAAGGGTGGAATAAGCAGCCAGAGCAGGGTCATCCATCCAAAGGGAGGGAAGGAGGTGATCCAGCCTGCTGTAATGCCAGGCAAACTAGAAAGAGAAGTGCACAGTTTGCACCATATAGACCAAAGACATGCACTTGGTGTTGACAAGCTGTGGTCACATGGTTGACTTCTTGGGTGTGCACAGGAATGTGCACACCCAAATGGAAGGTACCTGCAGGTCCTCACATCTGTGAGTGTGCATTTCAAACATTGCTGGAAAGATTAGGGCCATAAACAACAACAACAGCAACAAGAACAAAAAGATGTATTTCTTGATTATGGCCTCTGTGCTCAACTCCTCCTCCCCATAATGGAACAAATGAACTGACTCATTACAAAGGACTGATGGTTGACAGCAGTGAGAGATAAAAAGTCCATAAAGAAAAATGGTCTGTTTAAACAAGATCGCACGTATATATATATATATATATATATATATATATATATATATATATATATAACTGTAGTCCAAAAACTCAGTAACACCACCACAAGGGTGTCTTATACTCCCCATATGAATGGTGTATGTTTTGATAAAAAGAGATGGTCACTTAACAACAATGAATCCCCATTGTAGTAGCATTTTTTTTCTGCTAGGTATAGAACAAAGTTTATGAATGTGAAACAAACAGGCATGAACTAGAATGTTCAGAACACCAATATAAAGGGAGGCCATTCCTGCTTACAAAACTTGCTGAGTGTAGCAGTGTTATTTGTTAGTTTCAATGTGATTTTTTTCTTTGATATTTTAATACTGAATGTGTGAAAACTGCTATCATTACTGAAGTGAGTATCTCTGTGAAGTAAAATGGGGAGCGTTTCCTCAATATGTAGTAGAACTACAATAATAACTACCCAGAATACCCGCTTCTGAACTGTAACAGAGACAAAGGGCACACAGAGACAGAATGCATTTTCTGTACCTGATGGTAGAAAGGTTGAAAAATGCCATTTTGCTGCCAGAGAATGAAATCAGATACCTTAACTTCATGGAAGAGCGCAGCTAACAGGCATGACTACTACAGTCATATTTGAACAAAATCAGGTAATGACTGGACTCATAACTAGCATTTCTTTGCTTATGATGTAAGTGATAAACTAATTTATATTTCTTTTACCCATCAAAATTTTGCTGGGTCTTTGTATGAGACAGATGGATCGTTTGGGGTTTGCTTTTAAGACTTCTCACACCAAAAACACGAGTTACAGCCCCCATTCATCTAGCCATTTTATCAGTGTAGTTTACACAACTGAATTTGCCATTTTACATTTGTAAACTACCTATTTCTTAAGATCCAAAATCAGAATATTTTAGCATCTGAGAAGTGGAGTAACTTGTTCTAACTGGCAATATAACTACTAATAGTGGATACTAGCAATGACTGAAGAATCAGAAAATAAATTAGCAAATAGAAGAATGATTCACAACAGCCAGAAGATAATTTAAAAATTAAAGCAGTGTATGAAACAGTTACATAAACTGAAATGATTAATAAACAGGATCTGACTACATAAAGATGGAGGTCCTATCACTGTAGTGGCTATTTGTAGACACCCAGATGACAATTTGTTGGCCAAGTAAGAAATCACACAAGTGCCAGGTACAGGGGACTGAGTGCCAAGTAACAATGCATGGGAACCACTTATAGGCCTTATGTGCGCAGCAGTCTGGAGATTAGCCTCCAGAATTATTAAAGAAATAGCCCTATAATGACCACAACAACAGCTGCAGTGTGCAGCCTATTAGGGAAAACAAAGTTACAGGCAGAAAAGTTCTCAAAAAAGTCCGCTTACCTATAAATTCTGTACCTACTCTTTAAGTCACTCTTAGTAGCAAGCCCAAAACAGTTTGTATGATTTTACTGATGCAAGAAGTGCACCACCGATGGTGACAAAACTCAAGCAGCTGGTGTGGCTAAGTTATGCTGCACTCCCTGGAAGCATCTGTGCAGTTACTGAAACAACATTCAAAGCCACTGAAAGCACGACAGCAGTACATGGCTATAACACCTTTCCTACATTCTGATGACCCACTGAACTTGAAAGAGCAAAAGATGGAGGTGTATCTATCTACATAAAGGATAAGAACACCTCAAGGCTGGTCAAACAATATGATGTGCTTGAACTAGTCCATCCAGCTAACCATGGGAAAAATATATTACAATATTCTTGCTAGCTACAGGTTCCACCACCATGAACCAGGAAACCCATACATCATACCTGAAGTTACTAGAATCACTCACCATCCAGTTCAGTAGCATAGTCATGGGTGATTTTAACTGCCCTTCCATTAATTGGGAGGCATACATTTATTATTTATTTATTTATTTATTTATTTAAATTTGTTGACCGAGAGTGTCCGACTGGATGTGGGTCCATTTTCAGCGGAGGCCCGGGGAGAAAAGCTCCACAGTAAAATAAACAGACAGTAGTTACATTGGATTACATAGCGATTAACAATTTAACATAGAAATTACTTACAACATATTTACAGATGAAGAACATAGTACATCAGTAGACAACTAGAATCTTTATCTGTGAAGTACATAACAGGCATTAACATAACCACTAACATGCAGACCCAAAGATTTCTTGACTTTGTAAATTCAAATGCCCTGTAGCAGCTTGTCTGCACTCCCACTAGGGGAACAAATATCCTAGATCTGGTACCCACAAATATGGGAGAGTGCTGCACCCCCCATGTTATATCCACACTAGTAAGATCAGATCACAAAGCAGTTGCCCTAGAAATAAAAGTAAAACTAGTACCCCCACCTAACCCCAAAAACTTTAAGAACTTCTCTAAGATAAATTAACTCTTATTAAGGGACGGCATAGTTAGTTTCCAAGCTCCCCCAAATCCACCCCTGGTATAAGTTCAATAAAAGAAAGATAGAAAATCATATCAAGAAGTAAGAGGGAATGTGCACAGCAGTGCAATAAGTCCCTCATTAGTCTAAACAAGCGAATCAGGGAACTAGTCAAGTCTCTGAAAGCAGACCTTGAGGTAAAAATATGCTCCAAAGCTAAGGATAACCCATAAGGCATTTTTCAGTTATGTAAACAATCTTAAGGGTAACAACACCCAATGATGTACGGAATCAGCTGTAGATAGCATCAGCTGGAAGACATAGCAAATCTGCTGGCCAAAAATTCAGCTCAAATTTCACCTCCCTATCACCCCCAGAAATACCCTTTGCCACTCCATCTCCAATTATCATCAAAGAGCAGGTTGTCATTGTGCTCTCTAAAGCTAAAAACTTGGCTTCAATGGGGCTTGCCAATATACCAGTTTGTCTCTTAAAACAGCGTAAATCAGGACTTATCAGGCCCATTAGGATCTCTATTTAACCACAGCCTCAGAAATGGCTTTGTCCCGATAGAGTGGAGGACAGCAACAGTTATCTCTATACATAAAGGGGGACCATCTAATGACCCAGGAAATTACAGACCCATAAGTTTGACTAGTCATATATGTAAGGCCATGGAAAGAATAATGATTGATCTGATAAATAATGACATAGGAAACCTCCAAACATTGGACCCAACCCAGTTCAGCTTTGTCAAGGGCAGGTCATGCCTACTGAATGTGGTGGATTTCTTTGAGAAAATCACTAAGGCTGTGGATGACGGTAAAACAGTACATACCTCCTACCTCAACCTGGCCAAGGCATTTAATACAATTCCCCACTCAAGTATTATAAATAAACTCACAAAACTGGGCATAAATCCCTATGTCACCAGATGGATAGTCAGTTGACTCACAGACAGGTCACATGTGGTTAAAGTGGATGAATCCAGATCCAGCAAAAGGCCATTTAATAGTGGTGTGACACAGGGCTCAGTACCAGGACCATTCCTGTTAAGAATATACTTCTCTGAAGTCAAGATAAATGTGGAAGGCCTCTGGATGACAAAGTTTGCTGATGACTGCAAGCTGGGGACAATCACTGAATCCCCCAACAATGCAGATATTCTTCATGAGGGTCTAGATCAGGCAAATGATTGGTGCCAGAACCATGGCCTAAACTAAATGCAACAAAATGCATTATCATACCCTTTGGGAAATCAAATACCCCTGCAAATTGCAACATCAGTTGCAAACCCCTTACAGTAGACTCAGAGGTGAGAGATCTAGGCATACAAGTAGATAGTAGCCTGAACTCTGACTGCCTTGTGTCCACAGTGGTGAGGAAATCCTTTTACGTTGCATAGCTTATAAATAAAGGTATGGCATCTGGATCCAAGGAAATTATAGCGCTGTTGTATTCAGTCCTCATTAAGCCAATAATCTAGTACAGTGTCCCATCTGGCATGTACTTGACTAGGCACTTACAGCAGCTGGAGTGACCTCAGAGGTGCCTCACAAAGAAAAATACAGGGTGTAAACAACATGAACTATGTGGACAAACTAAAAGCCCTATCTCTTTACTCTGTCTCTTACCGACTATTAAGGAGTGACTTATGCCTAACCTACAAGGCACTCACAAATCCAGCCCTGATGGAACTGCTGAATATCCGCAAGTCAAACAGAACAAACTTCACTTGATCTAGGGATCCAAACCTAGTCAGTGGCTCAAACAAAACATGCTGGAGAGACAGATATGTGTCTCAGAGATTCCCCCTTCTTTGGAAGAGGCTTCCTTTTCACATTAAGCAGAGCCCATCCCAGGCCCTCTTCAAATGCAGTTTGGATCAAAGGATGGGGAATCACAAATTCACACCTGGGGTTGTGCCTTTGTTCCTTATGGACAGGGGCAATCTGTAAGACACTCACTGCACAGGCACAAATCCATGCCATCCTTTTGCCTCTATAGGCCATATATTGGGTAAAATGGGGTTATATTGACTAGGCTTGTAAGGGCCCTTAAGCCCTTAGACTAGTAATTTCCTATGAGCCTATGAACGTATGTATGGTGTTTCAGATGCAGCACAGTTGTCTAAGATCTGAAATGAGCATATGAAAGGACTGATTTATGTTCATTTACAGTGTCTGAGATTTCACCAGGACAGTGGCCATTATCTCAGCACACCTTAAAATCCTTCTTTAGTCAGCATGTACAACTTGAATAACTTAACTTAGTGATATTACTATATCAATTTATGATACAGAACAGTCACAATAAGAATATTTTTCTCTGCTACTGCTTGGTCTTTTGAAGGTTAGAGTGACATTTCTGCTTGGGATAAAAACACAGGTTTTTTGTTTACATGCTGACATAAATGTCCAGGCAATAAAAAATGTGTTGTATCCCATTGGAGAAATGGTAACAAACACATAGAAGTACATTATTGCACACGTTAATACAAAGAACCTGGATATTATTTCACATTTGTATAGATTACTCTTAATAACTTTGCTAGCTCTTTTGGAATGAGAAATCAGCATCTCCCAGCTTGTACTTGCATTTCACCTCAGGTAGTGGTTATATTTTTAGTCTGCTCTATGACTCATTTTTCCATACCTCTGCAGAGAAATCCTATGTTGATTGTTGTAATACATGTCTGGAGCTGTTATTTAGAGGGTATGTGTTGTCTGTATTTGCACTTTGCAAGTTTTCAGAACATTAATTTGCAAATAGTTGCTAAGAATTGTCTTGAATAGTAGCACTTCAGTAATGGAAAGTTTCATCTGATGTTCTTCACAAAGTTGAAGAATTTTGCACTCTGACAGCAGCCGCATTTCCTTGTAAGGAAGATGTCTAGTACAAGTTTGGAACAGTGATGAGGACAGGATGAAACTCGAACAAATGCAAAGCCATGTTAGCTCATTTCCAAATACATAACCATATGCACACACACACACACACACACACACACACACACACACACACACACACACACACACACACACACACAAGCACACACAAGCACACACATGCATGCATTCGCAGACATACATGCACACAAAGTTATGCACACATAAAAATGCACAAAAAACACACATGCTCACACGAAATTACTCAGGTCCTTTTTTGTTTGAACAAATTAATCCTTTGCCTAAAACTCCTTTACATCTGTAGTCAAGAGTAATTTGAATTCAAGCAAATAAAAGCATTAGATGCTTCCAATAGACCATGTAAATTCCTGACTGAGATATCACTGTTGCAGCAATTGTGGACATAAATCACACCTACAAATGACTGACTTTAGATCTTTGCAATCATATTGCACAGCTGTAAGCAATGGTGCAAATGCCGAGATTTGCAAAAGCTGAACTCTATACCTGACAAATGAAGAGCCAAGGCATTCTTTGAGTGAGTCAAGAAAGCAAACTGCCTTCAAATGAAAAATGGCGAAGCTGGGGGTGTCTAGAGATAGAAGGAGCTATAGACTGTGCTACACTTTTCCCATCTCAATTTCTAAATAGTCCTGTATCACATGTCTAAAAGACATGAGGTAAACTTAAGAACAGTTCTGCTGCTGAAGAAAAAAGGAGTAACCACATGTTAAGCTGAGTAAACATCAGGTGACTTCTTTGATGTTCTAGAACAGGAAGTAACAGTTAATTTCATGTCTCTCCTAAGAAGCCTTGCTGACTATAGGCAATTACGTTGAACTGACCAGCTGAATATCTTTAAGATATTAGCATGAAGGAATTTCATAATCAGAGCTTAGCTCCTGGCTATAGAATTACTTAACTGTTGGTATCACAGAACACCTGCCTTTACTTCAGAGCAGTCTGTCTGTCAGTAAACATACTGGTAGTAGTGATGTTATGCAGAGACTATTTGCAAATAATTCATCATATCCATTAAGAACATTTTATAGTGGCTTGGAATAGTAATAAACGCATTTAGCATTTGCCCGCAGAAAAAGTACGTTAAGCTTCAGGTTTGTGTTTTTTTGCATGCAGTCTCATGTAATTTGTATCCTGGACTAGTTTCTGGAGTCATCAGGTTCAACTTCACCTGTCATGTAATATTTAAACCTGTAAAAAAAACTAAACCATTGTTAACTTGAAAACATATTGCTTTTGTTTGAGCTAGCATCGGGTACTCACTGTTAAAAAAGTAGAGCTTTTTATTTATGTATTTTTCAGTCTGAACAAACATGAATGAAGTAACAGAATTATCACTTTTTCTTCTTGCCATTGTACGGTATCTCTCTGATTGTATTTCTTTCCATACTGTCTCATACATCATAATATATTTTCCAAAGTCTTTATAGACACGTTTTAATGGTCATCCTTTTTTTTTTATTTTTGTTGGTCCCCTCAGACCTCATTTGTACCTGACCCTCAGTGACGCATGCCCATGCCAGGTCTGCCAGCCATCCTCCCACACTCTGGACATACTCTGGTACTGTTGGAGCCAGCCATGGGGCCTAAGGGCATCCTGGGGGCTTAATTCATATGTGCTTCCATCTGAGGTTGTTTTTTTTTTGTTTGTTCTTTTTTTATGCCCTATTCACTTCCCTTTCCCTACCATCCCAGAAAATCTTTGATTGCATCTGAGGGCAACTCTCCTCTTTGGATCACTTTTCCCCTTAGGGACCGTGTCACTGAATACCCCCCACCTGGGATGGGAACTCCCATCCCTTCTCTGTCACTCCAGCAGCCTCCGGAACTGCTAATCAAACCCTAGTTGGCAGGGTCATAGTCTTAAATGCTCATTCTTTATTGGATATTGACCAGTAACTGACAAAGGCTTTCTACACATTTGTCTATTTATTCATCTGATGACCAGGTAGGTCAGCAGACCCTTTTCAGACATGGTTTGTACCCACTGGGCTACACTATTGTTAACAATGTAAGACGTATCCTGGTATTCAAGGATTGCATCAAGATGATGTACAAATGCCGTTTGAAAACAAGTTACAGAATCAAAACTGGTATGTAGACAATCACAGTTTCCAAAACTTTTAGTGTGTAAGGTGACAATTGAAAGAAAGACTACACAAATATGAGGATACATGAAAACCACTCAGGACATGATTGTAATTTGTGAGAGCTAATTTACAATATGTGCATCATGGCTTGTATAACATTATTTGGATTAAATAAACTGGTTGTAGACACTTGAAAGCATAGTATCTGATTAAATAAGGTTGAAAAAATGTATTTACAATATACATAGTAATATTTACAAAGCTATTAAAAAACATTCACTTAAGACGAAACCTTTTACTTTACTTGTATGCATTTATTTACACTAATTATGGCTGCACCTTAAATTCATGTTATAGTTGGTTGGGTTGTTGTTTGGATGCTTAGCATAGATGTGACTACTCTTTCTCTTTACAGCAGGAGCAGGATGTTTCTTTCAACAAGCTTTCTTTTAATATATTTTTAAAAGTGTCTCATGTATTTCCCTGTCTGGTTTCAGAAGGCAGATATATAATCCTCTTGTTGCTATATTAAATGACCACTGCCCAGTTGCAATCACCTTACCTGCAAGAAAGCTTAATGTTTCAAGAATTATTATTTCTTTCATAGCAGGTACTACAGATCTGACTACCATTTCTCCTGAAACAATCCCCAACTAATCAGCACAGTGCTATGGAACAAAAAGACTGCATTATAATCTACACATACTTAATAAATAATGTTATCAAATTGCTAACTGCAATTTATTAACCATGAGAAAAGCACATCACTAGGTTGCACTTTGATAATACCCTTGAGGTAAGGCTTGAATTTGTGCAAAGCATAAAACTTGGATTACATTGAAAACAGCAGGATGACTGCTTGAAATAATGTTCTCTGAGAAAATGATGCGTAAACAAAATTTAACAGGACAAAAGCAACCCATCTGGCCTTCAGGAAAAAAGTGAGCGATTTCACAGATAACAATGAGAAGACTAGTACATACTGTACTTTTCAAAACAGAGCCAGAATAGTCCCAGACTTACTAGTAATTTTTTCATTGCATTTCCAGAAAAGTATTCCCTTTTGCATCCAGCCAAACTAGCACAACTCAGTGTTCGCACATACCTTCTTTATCATTTAGAAAGAATTGTTTCAAAACAACTAACTCGCTTATAAAGATAATTCCCCTAATCTGACAAACTTGGGAAAGATGCCTGGTTTTCTAAATGACATGAGATCTGCCACATTAATTTCCATTATACATGACATGCATGCTAATCTGTGCCTTACTTCAGGTTACTAACCCTCTGTTTGGAAGTCCACAACTATAATTAGTCTCTTAAAGAAAAACTGATTAAATAACTCTTCTCTTTCAAACCCATTTTTCTTTAGTTACTCCTAATACCTAAAAGAACAGTCTCTGCCCAGCTTAAAGAAGATCTAGATACCCGTGGCATAGTTTATACAAGTAAACATAAGATCAGGAAGCATCACAGCACCACTGCTGCCCTGCTGCCATTTATCAGCACTATCTCCAATGGAATGAATGAAGGAAACTTCACTGCAGTTATGTCTACATACCTTGGTAAAGCGTTTGATTCTGTTTACTGCCCTCTTCTAGGCATGGAAATAGGTGTAGTGGCCTGAATAGCATTCAATAACAGGGTCTTTATTTAGAGTGCTTGTTAATGATTCCCTTTTCTCCTAACCCTGTTGCAAGGGCTATCATGCAGAAGACAGTAATGAGAATTTTGTTTTTCTAATTTTTTCTCAGTACTACCTCAGTACAAAATACATGCCACCTCTTCTAAAAGCAGATGATATGACAATATTTAATGCTTTTCACTCTGCTTAGACCATAGTTTTTTTTGGAAATGTTAGTGCTCACAACAAAACAAGTATAATAAAAAAAGAATCAATAATTAAGTACAAGAAAACAAATGTTACATGTAGGCTGCATGATATAAATGGATGGAGCCCTGACGGTGTCATAAGTAACTTGGATTCGATTAGCAGACCCAGTCCCTCAGGAATCAGCAGGGGAGATCAGGCAAAGAGGTATTTTTGATGGCTCACATTTCTTGGGAGGGAAGGTTTAAGGTTTACAGTCAAGGGCTAACAATAATTTGTGGAAATCAATAAAACTAATCAAGTGGAATGTGTATATGTAATGCACATCGAGAACTGCATAGGACAGTGGGTATGGCATTCAAAAAAAGGTTACCTCAGCTGACACAATGGTCCCTTACTAGAATGCCCTTATCTCCTCTGTACACTTATCTTGGCAAGGCTTTCCCCATTTGCATCTCTGGTCCAAAGGGGGGCCAGTCAGACAAGTGTTGGGGAGGGTGGAGTGAGTGATTAAGTAGAGGCTCTAAGACATGGTTGATGGCAACCAGTTGTGGTGGGAGCTAATAGATATTAATAAAAACAACAAAGAAAAGAGGTTATGTAGTTATAGTGTTCTGAACTGTAGGAACGCTGAGGAAGACTGCCCATAACCTTCAATTATTGAGGACTTAAAGTTCATAGGGGCTATAGCTCAACCAAAATTGTTTAGTAACCATGCAGATTTTGCATGAAGGAACTCAATGAACTCCTAAGAGCCTACTTTATGGTCTTTAGCTTCCATAAGGTAGGGAGTGTTCTTTTCCTAACCATATTGAATTATTCGTAAATAACTGTGATAAGAATTGATGGTGGTGGAGTCTTCTATTGGTGTGGATTTTTTTATTGTAACCAAGTTGTGGTAGTAAAGCAGCCATTGTTGTCCAGTCAACCTTCCTGCTCAGAATAAATAAATATAATATGATTATAATATACACATCGGCTAAACATCTCTTAAACTGTACAACACGTGCCCATTGTTCTTTCCTAGCTATGAGATAATCCAAATCCTGGAACAAATCTCAGTTCCTCTGGTACTCTGGAAACAGCCTCTTGTGAGTGAATTTTGTATTTCTTCTTCTTCCTCTTCTTACTGGTCAGGGGCAGCTCACCACCTTTTTGAATAGCTCATTCACTCATCTCTCTTAATATTCTATATCCACATCTCACCTTCAAACCCTGATGGTCGAAATTTTCCATGTTCCTTCATGCATCCATCTTTATCAATCCATTCCTTTCTGTAGGTGTATTTCCACTGATGAAATGAAGTATGTTTGTAATATCTAGAAACTGGATTTCATGTTTGCTATGTAAAATCATTTCTTAAGCAAGGCCTGAAAGTAACAACTGCTTTTAGTCAACATCTTCAAAAGAAGATTGACATTTAGTGAAAAAAAAAAGTAAGAGATGATGTTCTGGCTGAAGCAGTGGCATTATATAGATCAGTGAATTGAATGAATGGTGAGATGTACGGCTTGAATATTTTGTTCCATAGGACAATGCTTTAAGGACTGAGTAGCTGTAACTTTAATGTTGCATAGACAATTGGATAATGCAAACAAAAGAGTTTTGGACACCAGCTTAAGTAGAAAAGTGTGAATAAAATGAAGGTGTGGTAACAGATACATAAAAGAGTGATTGAGGAGGCTATTTGATGTACCCAACATCAAGCTGTCAAAGGAGAATTTAATGGGCAAGTTTGCCTGTTTGCTAATTGTGAGCTTTAGGACAGAGGATGAAAAGCACCACATTCATGAATAAAAGGACTTGCTGATCAGAAGTAATACAATAAGAAGATTATAGGAGAGGTTATAGATGATAATGTGTTATGCTAGGGAGGAAGGTGGACATATGAGGGAACCTTAGGGACATCAATTATGATGATTAATAGCAATTTAGTGAAATAGTGATATAGGATCAATGGATCATAGGAAGTTACTATGCTATTGGCCCTGAGGCTCTTATAAGCCTAGCCAAGAATTTAGCCCATGTTACAACAAGTCAGCACCCTATGCCACTGTCCAGCAGGGACATAGGTGGAATCCCAGGGGTCTATTTTGTGCTCCACATCAGGTTATCCAGGTTGCGCTTAAAAAGGTTTAATGAGGTACTCTGCTTTACATGGAGAGGGAGTCTATTCCACAAAAGGGGGAGTCTCTGGAACACAAATCTCTCCCGCCAACAAGTACTATTAATTGCACAGACCAGATTGAGTTCTTGCGTGCAAGTTACTCGAGTGGAGCTTGACTTGCGGATATGCCAGAAAGAGGTCACCTCTGAGAAGTCTGTAGGAGACTGAGTAGAGGGACAGGACTTTTAGCCTATGTGTGTAGTGTAGTAGTGTAGATGTTTGAGGCCCTGGATTTTCCGGGTGAGGAATTTCTGTGGTCTCTCCAGCTGCTGCATGTGCTTTGTGAGGTACATGCTGAAAGGGGCATTGTATTCAATAATTGGTCTTATAAGGGAAGAATACAGGAAGTTATGACCACCTTGTCCCTGGATGAGATACCCTTACTAATGAGGTGGCCATGTAGAAAGCATTCTGTACAATAGAGGCAATATGGTGGTCAAAAGTCAGTTTGCTATCAAGCTGGGTTCCCAAGTCCCTTAAAACTGATTCTGTGTTTAGTGCTTTATAATCAATGTGATTATTTGTGGGGACATCATTCTCCCCAAAAGGGATGATGATGCATTTGTTGGCATTCAGTTTGAGGCCATGTTTCTGGCACCAGTCATTTGTTTGGGTGAGCCCCTCTTGGAGGATGTCTACATCACTAGGGGAATTGATGACAGCACCCAGTCATCTGCAATCTTGGTCAGCCATAGCCCACTAGATTTGGCCTGCACCTCTGAGAAGTGTATCCCAAACAGCAGAGGCCCCAAGACCGACCCCTGGGGTACACCACTTGTTATGGGTCTACTACGTGAGGTGGCTTTCCCTATTTTGACTAGGTGGATTCTATCAGGTTCAAGCAAGTTTCACTTCAGACAAAATGTCTGCCAAAGGAAAGTATTATGGTGGTTAATAATACACTTTCTTAAGTATAGAAAGGACAGAGACAAAGTTAGTAAGTTCATAGGCACTTGCTAGGCTATTGATTTGTGAGGATATTAAAAAGCCTAACCTTACATTATATATATATATATATATATATATATATATATATATATATATATATATATATATATATATATAAAACCCAGAGATGGTCCAAACAAGTTTATGTTTCTTCCTTTACGTTTCCCGTATCCATTAGGGGTAGGGTTGCTAAACTAAGGATGAATTTGCAATTACACATCCATACATCCAAATTATGTTTGAATAGAATAAGAGAAGTACTTTGCTTTATGTGGAGTGGAAGACAGTTCCACAGAAGTGGCAATCTCTGTGATACAGACCAACCCTTCCAACATGTTTTATTTATTTTGTAAATAGAGTGAGATCCCTTAAGTGGGTGTTTATGATACCATTGGATTTGTTTTGTGTAATAGGTTTGACAGAATATGGTCTGCTGAAGCTCTATATGCTAAGCAGAGGTCACCTATCAGTGGCTTGTATGATATTCATAAGAGGGACAAGTTTTTAGTGAGACAACATTGTGGTCACTCCAGTTGTGACATGTGCTTGGACAGGTACATACCAAAAGGGGCATTATATTCAGTGATCAGCCTAATGAGTGCTGAGTAAAGTGGAACAATTACATCTCTGGATCTGGAGTCAATAACTTTCGGTATAAGCAGTGCAATGAAAATGGACTTCCTTAAAACACTGGATACATGGTGATCAAAGAATAGTTAATTTTTTACATAGGTTCCCACATTCCTGAGCATGGGATCAATTTTCAGTTTTGTGCTGGTAATGGGATAGCTGCAAGGGGAGTTATGCTTTCCAAAGTATATGATTATAGACTTGTTGGCATTAAGTTTTAGTCCATGGTTTTGACACCAGATATGTGTTAAGGACATGGCTTCTTAGAATATCTTGGTGTTCTCTGGGGAGTTTATGATGGCAGAGTGGTCAGTCACAAACCCTTAACATTAGCTTTGACCTCTGAAAAGAAAAAGCCAAACAAGAGTTGCCCAAGGATTAAACTTTGGATTACACTGCTAGTGGCAGGCCTTTTGGAGGAAGTAAAGCTTCCTTCCCTAAATTCCTGGGTTCTGTTGTGAGACAATTCGCTACCCAATGAATCACATAGGAATTGACATTTACCTGAAAGAGTGTATTTACAATACCTATGCATGGTATGATTTCAAGTGTATTTGCGAAGTGTGTGTGTGTGTGTGTGTGTGTGTATATATATATATATATATATATATATATATATATATATATATATAGATATATAGATATATATGTATATATGGGTCTACTACCGGAGATCGAAATTACACTATTTCGAAATCCAGTAGCAGATGGCCATTAACGCGAAAGTGCACTTCAACACCGCTTGCGCGAATGGTTACAGACCTTAGGGTTAGGGCTTGAGTTAAGGATAATGGATAGCTAGTAGGGCTATCCACTATCCTTAACCCAAGCCCTAAATCTAAGGTCTGTGACTACCGCACCACAGTGGAGGACATTGCCAGTTCATTCTAGTGGTGTTCGCGAAAGTGTACTTTCCGTGAAGTGCACTTTCGCATTAGTGTCCATCTACTACTGGATTTCAAAATAGTGTAATTTCGATCTCTGGTAGTAGACCCATATAAATATATATATATATATATATATATATATATGGGTCCACTACACAATCCCGAAAGCTCATAATCCCGAAGCCCAAAATCCTGAGACCAAAATCCCGAAAATTCAAAATCCCGAAAGCCCAAAATCCTGAAACCCAAAATCCTGAAAACACAAATAATGCTAATATCTCACTATAAAGACACTAATATCTACCAACTGACCCTGACCCTAACCCTAACCCTAAGGTCCATCACTATCGCACACTCACCTGACCCGCGCCCTAACCCTAACTCACTTAAACCGCCCCCAACCCCAATATTTGTCACTATTGCATACATGCCTAACCTGCGCCCTAACCCTAACTCACTTAAACCACCCCTAACCCTAACATAAAACCAACCGCACACTTAACTGAGCCCAACGCATGACCTAACACCACAGGGCTAACAATAGCAAAGCCACAATGACGTCAGTATGTCCATTTTGTGTTTTCAAGATTTTGAGTTTCAGGATTTTGGGCTTTCGGGATTTTGAATTTTCGGGATTTTGGTCTCAGGATTTTGGGCTTCGGGATTATGAGCTTTCGGGATTCTGTAGTGGACCCATATATATATATGTGTGTGTGTGTGTGTGTGTGTGTGTGTGTGTGTGTGTGTGTGTGTGTGTGTGTGTGTGTGTGTGTGTGTGTGTGTGTGTGTGTGCACTGTTTTGCCCTCATCCATTGCTTCAGTAACTTTTTTGACTAAGTAAACCAGGTTAAATAGGCAGGACTTGCCCTTGACTAATCTAATCTGAACTGAGATGGGTCAAGAGTCTGTAGGTTGCCTATATCCTTATTTATTAATTCCATAATGATCCCTTCCATAGCATTATAGATAATTCTGATCAGGTTTATGGGTCTGTAATTATCACTGTCCATTGAAGTGCCACCATTTTGCAAGGGAATGAATGTTATTGTCTTCCGTTCATCTGTCAAGTGGACTGTTTTGAAGTTGATATTGAATTGCTTCTGTAGGGGATCAGACAAGTCATGTTTCAGGCTGACCAGTAGACAGTCTGGTATGTTTTTTGGTTCCATAAATGTAGTGCTCTTGTCCCTAGATAGCATCTTGAAAACTTATTTTATAAGGAGATTGGGGGGGTGCAGGTGTGGGTATGTGATCTGAGATTATTAGAGGGGAGAGGGGATGATGTTTGAGATAAATTTGTCTGGAAGCAGACTGGCTATGTCTTCTGGGTCCAAGTATGTGATATCATTTACTATTAGTTCTGCATAGTGCTGGGCATTGTTTCTGAGATTTTGAACATGATTAAATAATGCTTTGTATTTATCCATTGCCAGGGTGGCTAGTTTTACCTCATATCTGCCTTTGGTTAATTTGATTAGGGTCCAGAGTTCCTTGATTAGTTTAGCAAGAACATCTTTGGTACCTTGAGAGTTAGAATTCTCCAGGATATGAAGAGGTATGTGATAAATGTCAATAACAGAATAACACTGCAGTATCAAGAAGGAAGCTGTGGTAAAACGTGTTTGAAAGTAAATGCATCTGCATTGCTTTGTAATATAAATATTGTCAATCTGTTAACTGTTAACTAACAGTAAAGAACTGATTTCTCAAATAAATGACTGGAAACTTGGTTCATTATACTTAAACCTGTTAAGACCGCCTCCCTTCAAAAAACAAGTAACATTATACATTATTTGACCCATTTAGACATTGTCAACAAACTCATGAAACTAGGAGTAAACCTGTATGCCACTCACTGACTAGCCAGTTGTCTCACAGACAGGACACAGAAAGTCAAGATAGGGGACCTTATCTCCACAAAATGGCCAATCACTAGTGGAGTCCCTCTGGGCTTGGTGCTGAAGCTGCTCCATTTTGGCATCTACTTTTCAGAAGTCAAAGCTAATGTTAATGGTCTCTTTTTGACCAAGTTTGTGGATTACTACAAGACTGGTGAATTGTAGAATCTCCTAAGAATATAAAAATCCTCCAAGGGGGGCTTGTTGCAAAATAGTCGTTGGTGCAAAATCCATGTGCTAAAACCTAATGTCAAAAAATGCTTAACAGTATCCCTTGGATAGTCAGTCATCTCTGGGAATTACCATATAGACGATACACCCCTAAGTATAGACTCAGTAGTCAGAAACTTGGGAACATATGTGTACAGTGACTTGACCTTTGACCATCATATGTTTGCAGTTGCAAGGAAATAATTCTATATTGTGCTACTTTCTAAGCAAAGGTATAGCAAGCAGGTCAAGAAATGTCATTGACCTCCTGTACTCAGCCCACATTAGACCAATCATTGAGTACAGTGCTCCCTTCAGTAGGTACCTTACCAGGCATATGCAAGAACTGGAATGCTCACAGAGGTTCCTTGTAAAAAGAATAAAAGGTGTAAACTACATGGAATACACAGGCCACCTCAAAACCTTATCCTTATACTCAGTCTGCAACAGAATTCTGTGATCCAAGCCTGGCTTACAAAGCAGCACCTGACACTGTATTGATGGACTAGATAAATTTCCTTAAACAATTAATTTTTGTATCTAAGTATTCAAACTTTTCAAACATTATGGAAAAAATTATTAGAGATTTGTGGCCTGTGGTGAGTGAAGATCCTGTAATAGGTCACCTTTTTCCCAAACACATCACCTTTTCCTATAAAAGGTATCCTAATTTAAAAGAGATTTTGAATAGGAAAGTTGAAGTTAAAATAGATGGTAAGATAGGGATGTATAGCTGTGGGAGATGTTCTGTCTGCAATAAAACTAAAAATATGCACGGGGTGAAAATAAATGGAAAGAGGTACACTGCTTTTGAAAGGTTTGATTGTAGGTCAACAGGTGTTGTATATATATTAGGTTGTGATTGTGTTCCAGTAGAAGGGTAAACCTATTGGGCAATATAAATATAAGATGTTGGATTTTGGAACACCTGGGTGACATAAGAGGGGTAATCTAGAGAGCCCTGTAGCTGCACATTTTTAGCACACATAATGGTGAGAATGATAGTTTTAGGTTTAGTGTTCTAGCCAGGCCCCATTTTAGTAAAGGAAATTATAAAGCAGTTTTAAGTAAGTTAGAACAGAGGATGATCATTGAGTATCATACTTTATTCCCTAATGGAATGAATTTGGAAATTTAAAATGAAATTTAACTTATATGTGTGATGTAATACATGTTTAGAATGAAGTTTTGTAATATTGATAAGTTAAAATGAGTAATAGGTTGTTACATTTATACATAATGCTTAAATGTTAAGAATTAATTGTTTAAGGAAATGTATCTAATTAAATTTGGAGTGTTTAGTTTATTTATATTTATATATTATGTAACTAATATTTAGAAATTTTTGTAAGTGGAGAAAAAAAGAAAAAAATGAATTTTAAAATGTCAAATAATGGAAATGTTTCTTTCCTTGGAATAGGTTTCAGTGGTGAAGGAGTTAAATGTTTGACATTGTGTTGTTTAATTAATTTAATCATGCCTAATTAATCAATTAATGCATATATAAAAGAACTCTGAAAATGTTAAAGTATGTCCCATTGAGAGGTACCAGGATGGAAAGAATAAAGATGGATGTTAGCTACTTCTGTGTCTTCCTTTGAATTTCGTGGTGCTTATGTTTCTGAAGAAATTTGAGGTTTGTCTTTTGGAGGTGTATTGTTACTGTTCAAAAGCACCCTGGACCAATTAATGGGGAATCAGAAATTTACCCCTGGACTGGCACCTATGCCCTTATTGGACATAGGTAGCTTATAAATGTTCTGCCATCTTAACACAACTATGTACCCCTGGGTAAACTATCCTCTGATTTACAAAGGGAAAATGTGGCGAGGCTTAAAAAGAACTCCTACAGCCATTAGCCTAATAATCACCTATGAACCTATGAAACTATGATACCACTGAACTGCCCACAGCTGTGAAACTCCCCTTTGTTCTTTTGTTTACGGGCACTAGAATGCTTATTCTTCTGTCATCTGGGTATGTCTTTCTCTCCATACTGCTATGAATACCCTTTGGAGCCATTTTCTAATAACTCACCCAACATCTTGCTCATATGGGCCATGACCTCATCTGAGCCTGTTGCATTCACTGACTTCATTTTCCTTAATACTTTTCTTATTTCTTTTAGAATGGGATCCTCTTCTTGTTTCATCGTAGGCTATGTGTGGTGCAGCTTCTTGGGGGAGGGGGCAGGTTTCTTCATTCAGAAGCATCTGGAAGTACACATTCCATCTGCTTTTGATGTCCTGTGAACTTGTGAGCAGGATGTTGGTAGCATCACTTATGAATGGTGTCTGATGACTGTCTTCTTTATCCTTCTGTCTTTGCCTTGCAACCTGATACAGTCTCTTTGTGTCATCTGCTAAATCACTTTCAAGAAGAGGGTAGAGTGCCTCTGATGCCTTCTTCCTTGCAACTGCAGTTGCTCTGTTAGCCTCTTTGTTAGCTAACCAGTATTCCTTCTGATCCTGATCTGTCTTTTCTATCTCCCACTTTATTCTGCACTCCTCCTTTCTTTTGATGACTTCCTGGACTTCTGCATTCCAGTACCAACTTTCCATATGTACCTTATTCATAGTCGGCTTTAGGCACCAGCGAACCCTGCGGTCACTGGGGGCCCCCTGTTCCTGGGGGTCCCCCAACCACAGCAAATTATGTTATGATATTTTGTAACTTGTCTGTCAAACCAGCAAAAGCTAGTACAGCAGTCTCGTATACCTAAGAAACCAGGAGGATAATAACTCTTATTTGCATCTCCTTTAAAATGCAAAGATATCTCTAGCGACAGTAACAGTGTTTCATCAAGTAACAGGCTTCAAAATTCCATTAAATATTTTACCACCGATGTTCTGCCACAAACCCCACAGGTGGACATTATCTTCACTAAAACTAACACAGCCAGCATTATGTACCTGCAATACCCGTGGCTGCAAGGGGGCCCTTTAATCATCCTTGACTGTGTGGGGGCCCCACAAAAGCTGCTGCTGGTTGGGGGAAAAATGAGGATTAATAAATGTATTAATTTCATGATTACGCTCCTTAACCTGAGCATGGCTGTAATGTGACCCTTTTAAGGTAAAGCTGATAATGAACATGAGCAAGACTGAGCTCAGTGTATACCTTGCATTATAAGAAGAGCTGATGCTTCCAATCTTCAGGGATGTTTTCTCTTTCAGGGAGTTTTATAAATACTGTCAGTCTATTCTATAGCTCTCAACGTTTTTGGTGAAGAATTCAGCTCAGTGCCAAAAATATCAGAATAAAGTCTCAAAATCAAGAACACACTTTAAATATTACTCAAATTAATTAAACAAAAGTTAATAGAATAACAGCTATTGCATCAACATGCATTTTTGGACAATAAGAAGTATAAAACTATGATGTCTGGATTTAATGATTGTAATTCTGAATGATTTACCAGCAAATCAAACTTTTTACAAATGAGCAAAATTATGAGGAAAATCAGAGAAGGGCAGTGACATATATTCATTACTCATCAATGAGGTTAATAAAAGTGACTTACTCCTGCTGCTGTTTGTTGACTGCTAAACAGCAGTCTCTGATAAGGTGTGGCACTATCAGTGTTGCACAATGTATTGCGATTTGCTTTAATAAGTACAAAAGTAATACTACTATGGCTTATGCTTGTGTGTGTGTTTGTAAGAAATCATTGATTTTTATCTGTGCACACACCCAGTAATGCTAGAACACACTTATTCTTCTGGGTATCAGTAAAAATACAGCTAACAAGTAGTTATAGTTCAAAACTAAGGCAAAGCATTCAGACACTTAGATGTTCTAGGATTCTGGTGGCACATACTCTGTGCAGACTGTATAAATGGATACAGGAGGCTCCCTTAATCACCCTTGACTGTGTGGGGGCCCCACAAAACTTGTTGCTGGTTGGGGAAAAATGAGAAGAAAAAATGTATTTTTCTGATTATGCTCTTTAACTTGAACAGGGTTGTGATATGACCATGTTAGGATAAAGTTGATAATGGCCACTGCTTTCAACTGCCCCCATTCTAAAACTAGCCCTGCTTAGATGTGTGTGTACAGAACACTACTGTAGGTTGTGTGTGTGTGGCGGGGGGGGGGGGTGTTGTGTGGCTATTACTACTTTCATTTTCATTACAGTCAAACATTAGAGGTGTACACAGGAGGTCAGTATAGCTTATGTTTGGCCTAAGGACAGTGTGGTTATTATTTGTTTTACTTTTCTAGCAGACCTCATAGGTGTACAGAAAAAGGTTACTACAACTTCTGTAGGGACAGTTTACTGTCTAGGAGCAACAATGCAGAATACATTACTGTAATCATTTTTTTCACTTTCCTCACAATCATACATCAGGCATATATACTAGTGGCTGCCTTTGGGGCTATGGGTGAGGAGAGAGGAGGCATGCTATGTATATGTATGTCAGCAGTCTCTTAAAATAAATGAGTGTGACAATTTGCACCTCTTTTCATCCCAATCTAGAACCAGTGGGATGCCTAGGCAGTGACTCTTTTTTGGGAGGAGGTTATGGAAGCATGCAGTATTGTGGGATAAACCTGTTTATCCTCACAACAATTGGCTTGTTTATTGTGCGCTACTATTGTCAGCTTTGAACATTTAGCCTTGGGTGTAACTTAATACCTTTCTTGAAAGACAAAATAAAATTAAAAAAAGACTGAAATTCTTTTCTTACTCATGATTTTAATTTAGGCCACCATTGGATTAAAAGGTTGGGAAATGCTCTAAATTGCATCTCAGAGCATCTATAACCCTATAGCTTCTTGGACCCTGGCTTTTTTGTGTTATTTCCTAAAAGATTACTACTGTGCTATTTTGGTTAGGAAAGGTGTGTTCAAATGATGCCAGGAAAAATAAAGCTGAACAGAAACATCAAATTACTTTCTTTGATCATAATTTCTGTTTATGCCATCACTGGACAAAAAGGTTGTGTAAAAAAAATAAAACTGTGCTTCGGAGCATATAGAAAGTTATGGTGTCTTGAAAAAGCTGAAGAATAAGGCAAAATGTAAGAAAAGAAAGAAAAAAGCAATGTGCATAGTATGGGGGGGCCCAACATGGTGGGAAACAGAGGAGAGGACTGGAGGGTGTGTGTGGGGGGTCTGAAACAGTAGGCCTAGGATGCCATTTCACCCATGTCCAGACAGTTACATAGAGTTGCTGTGATGTATCATTGTTGCAACTATATGCCAGTAACTGTGAATGTCCCTTTGTGAAATGGGCCAACATAGTGTGGTACATTGCCCTGTTGTAAAGTAAGAGCATTGTAGCTACACATCAGACTGTGTGCATTATTCCTAAAAGTCTGCAACATGAACTAAAAGGTTGCTTAGGAGGAGTGGCAGTGACAGGGCGATACTTACACTGGAAGTGCCAAAGGGTCCCCCAACTTGACATCTGGTGGGGGCCCCCAAAATGCTAATACCGGCCATGTCCTTATTTCCATACCTGGTTCAGCTATATATCTGTTCTATAGTCCTCACACATGCTGTTTTGCACTACATGTTTTCTCTTCTTCCTGAGATGCTAGAGCCTTAAGTATTTATCTGAACTCTTGTGCTTTCTCTCCAGTCAGTTTCCAGTCTTCAGCCTCGTCTCCATTGACCTAAAAGCCTTCTCTGACCACTGCTTGCAGGTGACTGTGGCAATCAGTGGTTTATGTTGTGGGCCTACTGTTTCACTGGAGATTACTTTGCAATTGCTGATTCTACCCCAATGCCAAAACATCCTACTAATATCTAATGCCTCTGAGATTGCTGTTACTTAGAGTAAAGGGGAATATTCTGACTTACCACAACCACAGATTTGGTTTGTCCCTCTTCACAAATTTCAGTTTTCCAAGGAACACAGTTGTAGTTTTCACAATTTCAGCAGGGACCAAGCAAAATAGCTGCCCTCTTCTAGGTCTCCTATTCAGGGGCGGCTTGTGGCATCGGACTGCTGGACTGCAGCCCCCTCAGCAAAAAAAAAAAAGAATAAGTACCTTTTTGTGTTTTGTGTAGTAGACAGTATTCTTTTTTTTGTTTACTTTGTCTCCGAGTCTGTGACTTGGCAAGTTCCTTCCTGCCTCGGCAAGTATGTGCATGCGCACTTTAACCGCCTCGGGTTGCGGCTGTTTTAAATAAAGACTTTTTTTTTTGTTTTTGTTGCGGTTGCGGCTGTTTTAAATAAAGACTTTTTTTTTTTTTGTTGCAGCCCAGTGAACTAATTAAGGCATCAGTGTGATGCCCAGCAGTCTATGTGGTTTCAAACCGCTTAGAATTGGAAGGGGTTCAGACTGCGACGTCCGCAGGCACGTACATGACCTGCTTGGGCTAAATGCTGCTGATTGGTTGTTGCTCTCTTCCCAGGCTTTATGTGCTGGGAAAAGAGCAAGAATCAAACAGTTTCAGTTCTGGACTGAATGATTCGTGATCGTGACTGAGTCAATCACACAGGGAAGGTCAAACTCTAAGGATTTACCTATTTTTATATTTTTTTGGGCGGCCTAACTATATTAATTTTTGGCAGCTGTGCTGAAGAAGAAAAGTGAAGAAAGAAGTAGAACAATAAGTTAGAAGAAGAAGAACAGAGTAGAGTACAGTACAGAGAGTTTTCTTCTTGGTGGTATGTATAATATACATTTTATTTTTTATTGTCCCAGCCAACTGCATCTTTGGGCATATGGCTTTGATCCAACTGAAATTAAATAATTGTTATTGTACATTTAGTCATTTATAAATATGTAAACAAATAGATGAGCCACTGAATTGATATTGATCATAAGCTTGAATCTCGTTTGCAGATGATTTACACACAGGTGAATGTTGAAATAAGTAAATATCACTTACATGGAAATGTTATTATATTTAGACAAAAAAAAGTTTTGGTATATTTTCATTAAGTTCACTCAATTAAATTATTGAAACTTTCTCAGGCCATGACAGAATGCCATTCAATTAAAATGCATTTTATACATGACTGTAAAAAAATGTCACTGGCATGTTTTGACAGATAAAATGCTTTTGTTAGAAAAGAAATATCAAGCTTTCCAACCTATCTCCATTACAAGTTTCAAGACAGTGTACTAGCACTGTTTCAGTCGAATGCATTGCATTTTATTTCCCAGACAGAGTGTTTCACAGGGCACTCTGTATCACAGGGACAAAATGTAGCATTTAAGCTATGCCATGTGTAACCTGAGACATTGTCCATTCTTGAACACTATGAAATATCATTCGGATAACTATCATTACTAGTAGAGATTGCTAACCTTAAAAAGTCAGATGTGACAGTGATCTTTTGGCAGTGCAAAGACCAGACAACTTGATTGCATGTTCATAGCTTATCTTTGAAGAATGCATTGAAACAAAATGTGTTATAAGAGTTTGCTGGTCCTACCTAATGCAGAATGTCTAGGCATTGGTAGAATTAGCTGATCTATACTCCTCAGAGCTACCTAGTGCCTGTCTGTAATGAGGTGCCTGGTGCATATTAGCCCAAAATGTAACAAATTCTCTCAAGCCAGTGGGCCATTAGCAAGCTCATCCCCTGCACTGGGAGCTTGTGTCTCACCCTCATATTTAAGACAATGCTTTAGAATGATAATATATCTCACTTTCCAGAAATGTTGATAACTCAGTCCTCCTCAACATACATTCCCTCAAAGATATTGTACATCAAACATATGTACAAGATATGAGTGTGCACACTGAGCATTCAGGTTAACAAGGTTGATTCATGCACACTGGGAATTTATGTATACAAGGTATACAGACACATTTTTTGGGGTCTTTGTCCTAATTTTATTTATGGCTTTGTCCAGATTTCTTGCTGAGAAATTGATCTAAGAGACTGAGAGGTATGCGAGGTTGCTAATTAAACCCTGGTCACTAGTATTACTAATGAGAACTTCTTACTCTACACCACTAAGCTGGCTACCTGAGATTCAGTGTTCCTCAAGTCTTGCCTACCTGCTTAAGTTGTTTTGCATTTATCTTCAAGCATTGTGCGGAAAGGAACTGTGGACAGCCAAGGCTGTCAAAATCTTGAGAGGCTTTCATTATAGCCTTGGACCTTGGATGTAAAACTGTAATTATGTTTGAAAATCTGGGTGCAAAAGGTACCACAGAAACAGTGAAGGTTTCTGCAGACTTGCCTGTTTCTTGCTTAGTTGCTTGTGGCGTTTGTAAAATCATAAACATAATAACACTCCCTAGCAGAGAAGTGTTCTGAATGAAAAAAAAATGCTTAGTGAAACTGGTTGTATTCCCTCTTTTTGTTCTGAACCAGTACAACCTAGGTATTATAATGCATTTGAGTGACTCATAATTTGTTACAAAGGTCAGTAGCAAGTTTGCTGTATCTTAAATGTTACATCCACAGGATGCATTGCTAAATATCTAATGTCAAGTCTGTTTCAACATGCTTTTGAGAAGATTCCATTCACAGTAGAGTGCTCGTGTAAACTGTAAGTTAACTATTTTGCTTGCGTAGTCTCATCAAACCTGCAGAACTTGGATTGAGTAGGATGAATTACTGGAGACTACTGCCTCAATTCTAACACAGTCTACCATATTCCTCCATCTGTTGTAAAAATACAAATTCCTCTCTGCATTTGTAAAAATAAATGTTTGTAGGGTTGTTAGACGTAATGCTTGAATGAAGAAAAATAATGTCATCTTGAAGGAAAAACCTCATCTGTTGAAGATAGGTGCATATTTAGGTTTAGACTTAAAAATGACCGTCCAGGTCACTCTTGGAGCATGTATATTGTGGGTTACAGCTGTTAGTAAAAGCATGGATCCTCATTATTACAATGGGAATCTTATCTACTGTATAGTAAAGGATGTCTGCTGAATTATTAGAGTTTCAGATAACACTACTGAATAATATTTGTATTTGTTTGAAAGGATCCTTCCAGTCTGTATCATAAGGATTAGTTTTTTTTAATCTACTCCCAAAACATTGTCACACAATGTATTACAGTATTAGTCCCATAAAAGTTAACATCTTGAAGAATTGATGTAAATCTCTTCATTGTAGACAAATGCATATTTAGGTTTAGACTAACATGTAAGTACCTACCCTGGTTGCACTTGCAACATACACACAGTGGCGATTGTAGTGAAAAAGTATGGATTCATTTCATTACAATGAGAATCTTTTTATCTGTATGTGTAGGATGTGTGCTGAAGTACCAGAGTAAAGTTTCACAAACACTACTGAATATTGTTTGAAGATGATCCTTCCTCTTTGTATAATGAGTACTGATGAAATCCCAAACTACTGTATCACAAAATATTATGACATTTACCCCACAAAGTTAATGTCTTAAAACACTGACTTAAAGAATTATTTTGCAGGGAAAATCCCCTTACACTCCCAAACTACTGCTTCTCAGTATGCTAAGTCTGAGGTTACACAGCCTTGGTGCTAACCGCTGCACCACCGTGGCCGCATTACACAAAACAGTTCTGCAGTCTCTAAGTATCTGCCATACTGACTGAGCATTTATTTCATGTAAATAAGTATGTCCAGCATTGATCCCATTGCACCATAGTTCCACCCCTTTTAGTTGACCACACCCCTTCATGTTGGCCCCGCCCATTCAGCTGTCTCATGCAGCCCCCCCTTTGATTTGAAGTCACCAGCCGCCACTGCCTATCCTCTCTTGGGTGTGGTAGAGGATTTGCACCTTTGTGAACCAGTAGGACAGTTAACGTGCACATGAATGCAGTCAACCTTACGATTATGAACACTATTAAAAATGTGTTAGATTCATAGCAGCCCATCTCTTTTACTTTTGGAATAACCTCCCCCTCACCAAGAACCTGTCTGTCTACACATTTTAACAGACAGTAGCAATTAGATGCCTACACCTAAAATTTCATCATGACATAAAAGCAATCAAGCTTTTGGAAGGCAACTAGGCTTTAAAGTCGGCATTAATATAACCTATGAATTAACAAAATGACCGACTTTATTGTTAGAGCTTAGTCTAAACCTTGTATTCATCAGAATTAGGACCAAAATATAGGTCTTATTGTTTAAATTATACCAAAATACTAACCCTTGAGGAGTTTACTAAGCAATTTAAAATCCCATACTCAGACTGGTTGTATTTGCAGCAACTAAGACATTGCATTATTTTTAAATTACATGCTGTTTTACCAGAACATGAAACAAAAGCTCCAGATATCAAGGGTATGTCAGAAATTCAACTAGATAAATCCTCATTCAAGACCTATTTATCACTAAGCTATAATCAATTAAGAGATAATAAAACATATCCATATTTGATTAAGCACAATACCTGGTCATAGAGATCCATAATTAATCAACTGCCTCTCTCTCCTGGTGAACTTTTCCATACAGAGTTGTATTAACACAAAACAGACCAGCAGACATGCTTTTCAACTATAAATCCAATTTCTGGGGCTGCTCACATTTATACCCATGGTAACTAGGTGCACATATATTATAGCTGACCCTCCTTAATGTGCTTCTGGAGTAAAATAGAACATTTCTGTCAAATCTTATTGAATGGCAGCTTTAAACTTGCCAAATATGTAGTTCTCTTTAATGTTCTCATCCCATCAAAAGTATCCTAGTTCACTTCTCCTATGAATTTCACAAATGCTATTATCAACCTCCTCACACAATCATAGAAAAAAAATGAAAAACGTCATCTTCAACCCAATATATGAGAAATGGCTCACATTGCTAAATTAATTTTATAGTCAAAGAAATCAACATTTTATAAATGAGGGTTATAATCAACCACGTCAAAAAAAAATAACCTAAGCCAACATCAGTGTGAGACAGACATGTAGGAAAATCCATGATTCAGGACTACACAGAGTTGCATTAGCAATCGCCAGTCATAAACTATCGCACATGCTTTAAAAACATCAGCTGCATAGCTATCCAGCTATATAAAATACATGGGTAGTCCTTCACAAGACTGATTTGTCCCTGGAGACCTTATTTAAGTATGACAACAGAGAGAGTTGTCTGTATGGAGCTGATACAGTTATGAATGACAGAAAGCAGTGACTTAATAATCATGTTATTGTACAGAGTTACTTGTACATTCCTTAAGTATTTAATTTGGCAACTTTATCATAAAATATTGACAATCCTCCAAGTCATTGTTTCAGGTATTGCAATTCTCTATATGCTACCTTATCCTTCATTTAAATTTGTATATAGGGTTGCATAGTAATACAGCATTTGGTGTTGCTGTCTCACACAGCTTTGTTGTCTGGTTTGCGCCTCATCTAGGATATGTTTTGTGCAGAGTCTGCATATCACATGGGGTTTTCATGTACTCCCTCAGTTCCTCTCATATCATAAAATGCATGCTGACAAGCAAGCTGGCAAACCTCTAAATTATCCACAGGCATCTGTGTACGAGTGAATGTGCACACAGATTTGTGTATGTACATTTGTTTCCCTATTAAGGGTTGGTGTCTCATCTAGAACTGGGCATCTTCCTCATCTTTGCTTGCCAGAATATACTTTGACTCCTTCACAACTTTATTTATTTATTTATTGGTTTACCAGGATGGTCCACTGGGCTAAGATAGCCCGTTTTCAATGGAGTCCTGGGGAGAAAAGTTCCAAACATACAAATATGCAAAATATTTGATAATAAACAAGCAGAAGAATACACAGGATATAATAAACAGTTTTGTACAGTATTACAAGTACAACCACAAGCATGAATTTAGATAGAATTTAAAGGAAGAATAAGCATCATAAGCATTATTTGTAAAAAGTTGTTTTTTGCAGTGATAACGGAAAAAAAAGACAGTTATTAGTTACTTTAGAAGTAAGTGAGCTGGTACTGAGAGAGAAAGACTAGGTTTCAGATTTAGTTTATGTAGGAGTAGTACAGTGGCATTCCCAATGGGATGTTAGGAGTAAGTGAAGCAAGGTTTTAAAGGAGGTGCGGCTGCTAGTAGAACGGATCAGGGGTGGCAGTGAGTTCCAGAGGTGTGCTAGAGAAAAGTGATAGTGTGTGTTTACCTGGTGGACAGGCAGGTTTGTGTAATTCAATAAGATTTTGAGTGTTTGATCTCAGGAGTCTGTCAGGTTTGTGTATTTTGAAGGTGGAAGCTAGAGAGGGGCAGAGTGAGAGACTGAAAATAGGTTTATGGGCTTGGATGAGTTGGATATAAGAGACATAGTGGGGCAGCTGTAGCCAATTCAATTTATGAAGAGCAATGCAGTGGTGAATGGAAGATTGGTGCTCTGTGTCAAAGTTTGAGATTTTATTGTAGAAGGAGGTAAGTTTGGCATTAAGGGAAGATTTAGAATAGTAAGGAGTTGGGCACCATATAGGAGAGATGGGATGTGCTATGTGGTGGAGACAATTATTTTGGTAGAAGAGGAGAGGTAGCGATTGTGGTGGTATAGCATTCTTAATGTTTGTATGCAGGTGAATATTGAACTTCAGTTGATCATCAATGGGGACACCTAGTAATTTTGCACTGGATACTATTTCAGGAGGAGTATTATTGTGACTAGTGATGATGACTGTGTCTTTATCAATGGTGGTGGTATTAGAAGGGGTAAATATCATGGGTTTGGTTTTTGTTGCATTAAGTGCTAGATGATTATCTAGCATCCATTTTGCAGTAGAGGAGAATGCATCTTGAGTTAATTTTATGAGAGTAGGAATAGAAGTGGCAGAGCAAATGATTGTTGAATCATCTGCGTATTGAATAAGTTTAGTATTGGGAATGAGATGGTGGAAGTCATTTATGAAAATTTTAAACAGTAATGGACCTAAAATGGAACCCTGAGGTACACCAGTTGGAGTGTTGAGGAATGGGGAGGTAACATTCTTCCATTTAACTGACTGCTGCCTATCAGAGAGGTAACTGGTGAACCAGTTAATTGAGGTGAGGGATAGATTTAGCTTGGAAAGTTTAGTTAGTAGAATATTGTGAGAGATAGTATCAAAGGCCTTTGATAGGTCTAGGAGAAGAGAGGAAACTGTGCAGCCAGTGTCACGGGCTTTGTTAATGGTTTCCAAGATGAAGAGGAGGCTGGTGGTGGTGCTGTGACTGGGCCTGAATCCATGTTGTGTGGGGCTTAGTAGTTGGTTATTTATAAGGTAGGGTAAGAGCTGTAAATGGATACATTTCTATAGCAGTTTAGAGATGGTGGATAGGATGGCAATGAGTCCAAAATTGGAGGAGTTATTATTGTTGCCTCCTTTGTTGGAGGGGGATAATGTAGGCTTTTTTCCATAGTTGTGGTACATAACTTTCATTGATTGATTGGTTGATTAGAATGCAGATGGGGAAGGCTACGGCTTCTGCGGCGATCTTTAGGAAGTAGAAGGGGATATTGTCAGGGGCATTTGAGCATGGTTTCAGGTTTAGTAGGAGTTTTCTATAGGGATGGAATTCATACAGAAAGGTGCAGGTTGGGAAGAGGAAGCACTGGGGGGGGGTGAGCTAGAGGATAATAAGGCTGGGCATATAGGATTGTTAGAGAAGGATTTTGTTAGTTTGGCAATGGAATCAATAAAGAAAAAGTTGAATTGGATGGCTAAATCAAGGTCAGAGGCATTTGGATCTGGGCAGGGATTTTCTTTTCCATTCCAGAATTTTTTTGGGTTTGTCTTATGGTTGTTTTGGAGTGTGGAATAATAGGATTTATGGTCTGAGATGATGATTTTCTTTGCTTTGTTACAAAGTGTTTTGTATTCATTATGGGTAATGGGAGTTTTGTTTTTCTGGTAATGTTTCCAGGCTTTATCTCGGAGAGGCATGACTGCTAGGGTAGCTTTGGTTAACCAAAGGACAGAGTTGTTTTTTTATTCTTTTGGTTTTCCGGGGGGCAAAGGTATCTAGAAGATTGAGGAAGGTTGTATTAAAGTAAGAAATGGCATTGTCTAAAGGTAGAGATTTTAGAGGGTTCCAGTTTGTCTGTTTTGGTACATTTGAGAAGGCACTGGGGTTGAAGCTTTTTAGGGAATGAATGGTGATGAAAGTATGAGGTAGTTGCATGGGTATGGCAAGGCGATGAGCAAAGGTAGGAATGTGGTCACTGATTGAATCAGGGAGGGTACCGCTATCAGAGATGTACTGAGGGTGAGAAACTGGTATCCAGTCAAGGGTACTTCCAGAGAAACTCTCTTTGGAAGGTCTAATTGTGGGGTTGATAAGCTTATGTTTAGGGTGCTGGAGGGAGATTGGATGGTGGTCCAATTAATATTTACATCACCCAGGATTATAGTCTCATTAATAATACTAGAAGAGAGCCAGGAAATAATATCTTCGAGGACTAGGACATTGTTGCCAGGAGGGATATAGAGGCTGATTATGCATATAAGTTTATGTTTATTTATCTGAAGTAGAGCAGGAAATGTTTCAGCATTACCGAATTGTAGAATGCGTTTTGTGAAGGGAATAACTGAGAGGGAGGATGAGTAGAGGAGAGCGACTCCACCACCCCTTTTGCGTAGTCTATCTTTTCAAATGATACAGTAATTGGGAGGAGTTATTTCTGTGTCTTGTATATGGGGTTTCAACCAGGTTTCAGAGATGGAAAGGATATCTGGGTGATTGTGGATAAGCCAAGTGTGGAGGTTGCAGATTCTGTTGCATATACTTTGAGCATTTAGTGCATTTAGTCCTTGAATAGGATAAAGAAGGTTTCCAAAAATGAATGAATATATTTCCTAAGAAATGTCTTCATGTGGAAATACAAATATATTCCCCTTCCTTTCCTCATGGTTCTATTTATTTGTAAACAACAACTAAAGAAATATATTCATGCTAAAAAAATTAACTGCAGTGGTAATAGACTGCAGCAATATATCAGGAAGGAGTGATGACAGAGTGCCTTGTTATGACAGGAGGGAGGTAATAATAAAAGAGAGAAAATGAAAGAAAATTATATAAACCAAGGGGTGTGGCTTTATTGGACCTTTTCTGCATATGTGCCATCATTGTGTACCTATCTATGTATCTATATTTATATATATTGTGAAAGCTTCTGCTGCGAAACTAAAATAACTATGTAAAGAACTGGTATGCCTGAAGCACTGCATGACATCATTTTCCTTTTGTAAAGGTGGTAAAACAGTTTTGAAATAAAACAACTTGACAGTTTGCTAGACAATGACCCTAATGTATATAAGCATAGTGTGCAAATGTGTGCAAGCATTGTGTACTATGTTTGGTGCACCAGCATTCTATGCTATGATACTTTGACATTAAATAGTAGGGTACGAAGAAAATTTGTGTTTGTGAACAGCATTTCAGTGTGCAAAGTACAAAGTGTTATATTATGTGCACCTATAGCACTGAGGCAGGGAAATGCTAAATCGCGCTGCACAGTCCAGCTGGTAACAGCAGCCTAGTAAAGTTTCTGTTCTCAGTTGTGCTGTGCTTTGCCATTCTGCTTAAGAATAATTCATTAAACATTGTCACTCAGTAGGAGTGATGGCACAGCTAGGGTCTTTACCATAGTACAGTGATTGCTGGGAGCTCAACACTGTCACTGTTCAGAAGTGGAGAAAACTGTGGTTGCAGTGTCAGGGTTGCCTGTGCCATAAGGAACTCTCTTGTTGGAAGCTGCTCCAACCTCTGTGTAAAGGAGTTTCTTTTCCTCTTTTTATTTACACAGTCCTTATATGTTGCTCAGCTATGTACGCTAAGCAACATATCACAACATATCATAACAAGTAGAAATTGTATGTGGCTGGAGTCCTGCAGTTACCCCACTATGATCCGCCATTGCACAGATAATTTTGTGTTTGTGAACAGCATATGATGAGGAAGGGGGCATTTGCATAAATACATGGAGTACAATGGCTACAAAGTGGGGTAAGAGTGGGCAGATGTCTTACTCTACTGTGTTCCTTTGGCAAGGAAGCTGTTTTATTGGGTAACACCCCAACACCATGGCACGCAGAGGCATAGGTAGAATGGGACAAAAGGGCAGCCACCCGAGCACTAAGTGTTAGGAAGCACAACTGGGTCTTCATTGCATCATTGGCATTTCATTTGTGGTCTGAACTTAAGCAGAGCTTAGTGTTCTACATGTGATATAAAAAATTACAATACTTCTTTAAATTTAAAGCGTACCAAACTGCTTGCTACACTTTAAAGTTAAAGGGATTTTTTTGCATTAACAATTACAGTCTGAACTGACATAGTTTAGCTGTGTGTATGGCATTTGCAAAAATGTAGCAAGCAGTTTTCTGCAGTTTAAGGATCTTTTTTTATAAAGAGAAGAAAAAAATGGCTGGGCTTGAAATTAGGAACATCAGATCTCTCTCTTTTTTTTTTGGCCCCTCATCTTTATGTTGGGGGGTATCAGATTTGAGGATGGCACCAGGCACCAGATTAGCCAGCTATACCTCTGACTGCACACATTTATTAATAGCACTCCGATTATATCAATGGTTTTGCATGGAATTTATTTTCCTAAATTTAACTTAAATTAGTCTATTTTATAAGAATTTAATTTGGAAGTTGTTTAGCACTTGTCAGATTCAAATGTGCAAAAAGTTAGCTTTCATGAAAATGCCATCTATGGAAGAAGAACACCATAATGTTTTCTGATTGAATACAGCTTCATTTAAAATGCTGCGTCACTGACGTTGATACTGTTTTTTAGTTAACAGCAGGTACCCAGCCTATGCATTAGGCCAAACAAAAGATTTCCTCCCATCTGCCATTCATTTTGAATCTGTACTTAGTATTTCTGTACATTTGGTTGTTTAGCTAGGCTGTTTGCAACCTGATGGAATTGAAAAAAAAATATCTTCACTAGCTGCACTTACTGTCACAGCTGGTGAAAAAAATGTAACGGTCCCACAGACTGGCATATATTTTTACAAAAAAGTGGTAGTATTGGGAGAAGGATGCATTCACTATAGAAAGTTCACTTTTTCTGCTGTACAGGGCCCATTCCCAGCCACCCCCGCATCACCTAGACTTATACCAATGCTAACCACTCCCCTAACTTCCTCCAATCAAGCATCAGCCCCCATCCGCCAGTCACACCTCAGTTAACTAATCACACTATTTGTAACACTCCTCCCTCTCCTCACACAACTTAATTGCAGCAGTCCTTAATCATGCTACTCCCACCACATTACACCAACACCCCTCTTTCCCTATATGTTTAGCACACCATCCAGGTAACCTACATTTTAAAAAGAATACAACCATGTTCTTTCTCCTGCCCACAAGCTATACCCTACTGCTATCTGCAAACTATCTAACATCCTACAGTCACCTACAGATACAACATGTCCATAGCCCCACACTATATTATACTAATGCTGTCCACTCCTTATTCTCCTACCTTGCCATCTCTTCCCAACTCTACAATCACACACCTGTTGCATACTTCCACTTCAAACATGTAGTTGTCAGTAATACCACTAACCACTTCAGCAAACACCTTCACATACTCCCCAAATTGTCATACAAACATGCATGTATATTATCACAGATTCTCCATAGTGGTGATATACACCCCAATCCTGGGCCACATACTGCACAACATACCATCATGGCTACCATTCCACCCCTTCCTCACATTAAAACTACAGACCTTCTCATTCTTAACATGAACCTTTGAAGCCTGGTAACAAAATCACAGGCTTTCATGCAGTCATTGCACAATACTCGAACCAAACAACTGCACAAACCAAATAACTTCGAGATATCCACAAGCCACAGGACCCGGAGCCAACTTAAAATCAAGGCAAACTTTAATGCTTTTTGAAAAACAAACAAATCCAACCAAGCGCTTTCACCCAGCTTCTGCCAGGCTTTCTCAAGGACTGAGTAATGTTACACTCCACAATTCAACATTTAAATACTTCATTTCAACATCAGCTGGTCAAACTAAGGAAAGCTAGGCTTTAATGTATTCTGGATGGGGTTGAACAATGGATTTAAAAGGTTTTTATATGATAAATTGGATTTTTAATGTTTAGGATATAGCATTTTAACTAATTGTTAAGCCAATTGCAAATAATAAATTAATTGATTAATTGTTGACCAGATGATGTTGAAATGAAGTAGTTAAATGATGAATTGTGGAGTGTAACATTACTCAGTCCTTGAGAAAGCCTGGCAGAAGCTGAGTGAAATCGCTTGGTTGGATTCGTTTGTTTTTCAAAAAGCATTAAAGTTTGCCTTGATTTTAAGTTGGCTCCGGGTCCTGTGGCTTGTGGATATCTCGAAATTGCACAATACTCACTAGACATTCTTATAGCAACAGAAACTTGGCTAAAACCCCATATAAGAGACCCAGACATACTCCCATAAGGTTATAGCATACACAGGTTAGACAGGATCAGGAAGAAGGGTGGCGGGGTTGCAATCTTCTACAAAGATAATCTAAGCATAGACTACCTACCCATCAAATACCCTTATGATAACAACTTTGAAGTTCTAGTAACATGGCTCAGAATCAACCCAAAGACAAATATTACCATAATAGCCACTTACATACCTCCCAATAATACTGAATCCCCTCTGGCTAATGTCTCATTAGAGCACTTCACCTAACTTAAGTAACTCCGCTAAGCCAATCAATCATAGTATTGTACCCACTTAGGACTGTTAATCTACTGCTCATCCCATCTCTCTAGGAGTTAGGGAAAACTACCCCAGCAATGTTGAGCTCTCCATAAGCAACTAAAACCAGGAGAAGACATATTGTAAATCAATTCGTTATCCTTCTCAACTAAAACCAGGTGAAGACATATAGTGAAACAATTTTTTATCCTTCTCAACTATAGCAAGCATCATCTGCTCTGTCGGAGCCTTATTCTACGTCTCTCTGCTTTTACTCTGATAGTAAATTTATCACAGGAATCCAAAACTTCGGAATATCTTCTAAAATTTAATATTATATTGTAGAGAACGAATGTATCCTATCTGTTAGTTAATATGTATGTCAAAGTCTCTTCTATGGAAATTGTATGTCAAAAGTCTTTCCTTAAAACTATGTTTTGTAAAAAATTGTTCTCTTATAGGTTCATATGTTCATAGGTTGGTACTAGGCTATCAGCCCTAGGGCCTATACAAGCCTAGCCATAACAATTCCCTGGATATTTCTTCCCACAATATTTACTTCCCTGGACCCCTATCTAGCAAGGCAACTGACGTGATCCCCGAGGTGAATTTCCTGTCTCCCATCCAATTGTCAAGGCTCCTTTTGAAGAGGGCCAAGGAGGCACTCTGCTTGACATGTATGGGCAGTCTATTCCAGAGTATGGGGAGTCTCTGGGTCAGGAATCTATCCCTCCAGCATGTTTTGTTCATTGTGAAGACAAGGTTTAGATCCCTGGAGCGTGTGGCTCTGAGGGATTGGGATTTCTTTAAGTGGAGCACATCCAACAGCTCAGGGTTTGACATGGCCTTGTATGTTAAGCAGAGATCACCTCTGAGTAGATGATATGCCACAGAGTACAGCTGGAGTTTTTTTAGATGGTCAGCATAGGGCATCTGCTTTAGGCCTGTGATTCTTTTAGTGAGGTATTTCTGTGGCCTTTCCAGATGTTGTAGATGTCTTGTGAGGTACATACCAAATAGGGCGTTGTACTCTATAATGGGTCTAATGAGGGATGAGTACAGTGGGACAATGACCTCCTTTTTCTGGATGAAAAGACCTTAGTGATGAGGTGTGCCACATAGAAGGATTTCCTGACTGTTGTGGCGATGTGGTTATCGAAGATGAGACCACTGTCCACCTGTGTCCCTAAGTCTCTCATTACATTTTCGGTATTTAGTGTACTGCCACCTATGTGGTAATTCATGGGTACATGTTTTTTCCCAAAGGGAATAACTATACATTTCTTGGCATTAAGCTTGAGCCCATGGCTCTGACACAAAGCATCTGTTTCTGTAAGGCCCCTTTGTAGAATATCCACATCATTTGGGGATTCAATAATGGCTCCCAGTTTGCAGTCATCTGCGAACTTTGTTAGCCAGAGTCCCTTAGTGTTGGCCTGTACTTCAGAGAAGTAGATGCCAAACAAGAGTGGTCCCAGGACTGAACCCTGAGGTACTCCACTTGTCACTTGTCTGGAGCTGGATTTGGAGTCAGCTACTTTTACAGTGTGGGTTCTGACAGTAAGCCAGTTGGCAACCCATCGAGTGATGTAGGGATTTATGCCCAGCTTAGTAAGTTTATCTATGATTCCAGAGTGGGGGATGGTGTCAAAGGCCTTGGTGAGGTCCAGATAGGCTGAGTGGACCACCTTACCCTTGTCCACAGCTCTGGAGACTGATTTGAAGAAGTCAGTCAGGTTCAGGAAACAAGATCTGGCCTTCACGAGCCCAAACTGGGTGGGGTCCAGTGTGTGAAGGTTACCAATGTCATTGTTTATAAGTTCCATGATTATGCGTTACATGTCCTTGTAGATCAGGCTCGTCAGACTGCTGGGACAGTAGTTCCTGGGATCCAAGGTGGATCCCCCTTTGTGGAGTGGGATAACTGTAGCTGTGCACCACTCAGTGGGCACAAAGCCTGAGGTGAAGCTATGATTAAACATGACACTTAGGTGAGGTGCCAGTTCCTTTTGTAGTTCATGTAGTACACAGCCCGGGATGTCATCTGGTCCCATGGATGCTGTATTCTTAGCTTTGGAGAGTGCAGTTTCTACATGTGTGGCTGCGACTACCGGAATTTAGCAATCTTTTGGTATTGAGATGGGCCCTTTAGGGGGTGAGAGGGAGGTGAAGTTGGCACTAAATTGATCTGCCAGGATATTGGCAATATCCTTGGGATCAATATATGTAATGCCATTCTGTTGTAGCTCAGAGCAGATCTGAGCATTGCCATTTAGATACTTGACATAACTATAGAATGCCTTGTGGTTGTCTTTGGAATCTTTAGCAATTTTATTTTCATAACTTGCTTTGGAGGATTTTATGAGGGATCTCAGCTTCTTACTGAGGCTGGTAAGGGAGTTGTTTGCATCTTGGGATTTTCCTCTTTTCTGCAACAGTTTCTTCCTTCTGTTGTATAGTTTGTTTATGGCAGGGGACCACCAGATTGGCTTCCTTTTTTGGAGGAGAGTGTCTTGATTCTATTTGGGATGGCACGATTCATGCACTAGTGGATGTGTTCATACAGTGCCTTAGTGTAGGATTCAGCAGTCGAACTTTCAGCTCTCATCTGCATGGGTGTCATGAAGTTTGTCACTTCTGACTTGGGTTTCATGAAGTTGGCTTTGGAGAAGTTTTTTACAGAGGTTTCCTTACTGGAAGGTGGGGGTGGGTTGTGAATGTCAAGGGTGATTAGCTTATGGTCAGACGTGACCATTGAGGGGGTGACCACTAGTGTGGAGCATCTATCTCCCATGTTGGTAATGACCAGGTCTAGGATATTGGAGCCCCTGGTGGGACTATGGATTAGCTGATCCAGGGCATTGGAATTTATGAATTCCAAGAATCATTGGAAAAAGGTGTTGGTACCCGAGTAGTTTTCCCAGTTAATGGCAGGGTAGTTGAAATCACCCAGTATTATGGTGTTTGCTTGTATCTTAATATTTTCCAGTATGTTTAGAAAGGTGTAGTGAGAATCTTGGGGCATGGTGGGGGATCTGTAGCAAGCTACAATTTGGATTGTAGTTTTACCTAGTGTTAGTTGCACCTGGAGAATTTCAGATGCATTATGTTGGGAAACTAGCTTGGAGGTGTGAATATCCTTGGTGAATATGGACACTCCTCCAGCTTTAGTGTTTTGGTCTTGGTTTGGTGGCTGAAAAGTGTGGTAAGAGTTGTAGCCTGGTATTGCAGAGGTGCTCTCTGGAGCCTTGAACCAGATCTCAGTTACTGCACATATATTGATGTTCTCCATTTTTAGGAGTGCCTCGAGAGAGTGCATTTTGAGGTTTAAACTTCTAGCATTAAGTAGCATTGCCTTCAGATTTTGCATGCTTGTATCTGTTACAGTGGTGGTTTTGTCCTGTTGGAGCTCTAGGAGCTTTTCTCCCCGAGCCACCACTGAAAATGGACTTGTAATGCAGTTGGACTCTCCCGGTCAGCAAATGTAAAATAAAATAAATAAATAAATACTCCCACTGCCATTGAGGAACTCATAGCCTGGACAGCCTCTACCTACACCCATGAAACCATTATTACAGGTGACTTCAACTTAGACTGGAACATTTGCACTGGTAATAACCCCTCTACCTTCATAAATCTACATGGTTTCTCCCAGACAATCCAGTTTCCCACTTGAATAGATAAACATGGCAAAAGGGAATCTACCTTAGACTGGTCACTTATCAACAGTACCATCCACAACTATCTCGCTGGATGCCTTCCAAATAATTTAAGTGACCATAGACCTACCTACTTAATTCATTATCAGCTCAACCCACCTGGAACCATAGTTTGCAAAGTCATATGAAATACCAAAAACTTCTCCAACGAAGCATTCATAGACATGATCAATAAATGCAACTGGACACCACTCCATCATCTCCAATTTTACCAGGCTGTAACATACTTCAATGACACATTTCTAACTATTCTAAATAGTTTAGCACCAACTCATACATGCCATGTTAAAAATAAGAGATTGCTCTGGATATTAAAAGAAGCCATTAAACTTCAAAAACTAAGGGACAAAACCTGGTATCAATACCAAAAAACAAAAGACAATAAAACTCTGCTAGCATACCAGCTCCACAATCAAACAAAAAAACAACTTAAACTAAACAAAAAAAATATATTATGCAACTATGCAAAACAAATATGAAAATAATCCCAAAAAGTTCTGGCAAGCAATTAACTCACTCCTCCTCCCAGGTAAAGCTACAACACCAGAAACAACAACCAATAACCAAAGTGTGAATATTGCCTCACAAATCAACACCTACTTTATAAACACCATCCTCTCCTTAGTTACAGGGAATAATTCCACCCCTCTGTCTCTTCCACCTAATGTGGAAACTAACAACTTTTTTGACCTCAAACCTGTCCCAACTAACACCATAAGAACAATGCTGAAAAAACTGAAACCTTCTTCCTTAGCAGCTGACCAACTCCCCAATGAGTACCTCAAACTGTCAGCTGATGCCATAGCTCTGCCTATCTCCATTCTGGTAAATAGGTCTATAGCAGAGCAATATGTCCCAAAATTATGGAAAATTTCTTATATCACCCATCTGCCTAAAGGAGGAACATCAACAGAATTAAACAATTACAGACCCATAGTCATCCTTTCCCCCTGTGTCAAAATTCTGGAAAAATGTATCCACACTCAATTACTACAATACCTGTTATCTCACAACCTTCTCTCTCCCTCCCAACATGGTTTCAGATCAAAACATAGCACCACCACAGCCCTAATTAATTTCTCTAACACGATCAACCAACTGGGTTCCTATCAGAAGAGCAAGCTCTTAAATTAGCAAATGCTCTTATATCGAACTTTAAAACACAAAACCTGAAAATGTCGAAGGGATGGAACATCGATTTTTTTTTCCCAGGGGAAAAATCGACGGGCCGTTCTCCAGACTTTGCTGTTTTCTCCACTGTGGTGCAATCTCAGATTTGGTATATTTAAGTTGGGTGTGTGTGTGGGGCACAGCCCCCCACATCAGGAGTGTGGTGGGTGAAGCACCCCACTTTATTTTGCCTGTACATTGTTATTTTTTTTGGATCATGTTCCTTCGACATTTTAAGGTTTTGCATTTTTAAGTTCGATAAAAGAACATTTGCTATTTTTAGTGTTCAGTCTTCTGATATAGACGTAACCAACTGAGAAATTCAAGCCAGCAAGTAGCATCAATCTTCTTAGATGTGTCAAAAGTGTTCGACAGTGTCTCCCATCAGAAACTCCTTAGTACTATTGCCTCACTAAACCTACCAAAGACGTCTTTCTTCTGGTTCCTAATCTATATTTCTGACAGACAACAAGCAGTATGATGGAAATCCGAACTCTCACCACTTCTGCCTGTCTCGGATGGAATCCACCAAGGGTCCATACTAGGACCCCTAATTTGTACCATCTTCTCTAATGATGTAGCCTCATCCGCAGCACATGCTAAAGTAGTTCAGTATGCAGATGATTCAACTTTAATCTGCTCAGCAGATACCTTACCAGACCTCCAAATAGTAGCCCAACAAGCTTTTAATGATATAGAAACATATCTAAGTAAATCACAACTAATCCTCAACCCCAAAAAGACACAGTTAATGCTATTTACCAGTAACAAGCAATCATTGACTACCCCTCCGTTCACTATTCTCTCAGCAAACAATGCAGCCATCCAACCAACTGAACATACAAAACTCCTTGGAGTGACAATTGACAACAAACTCAGATTTGACCAACACATAGCCACCACAATTAAGAAAGTTCACATCAAACCTGGCTCACTGTACAGAAGCAAGCCATTCCTCACTGACAATACCAGACTTGCCATATCCAGAACTTTCCTCCTCTCTACACTTCTATATGCTTTTCCCCTCTTTACCAACTTAAAAAAAAAATCAGACAATCAAATTGGAAACTTGCTACAACAAAATAGCCCATTTTGCAGCCAACCTTCCCCACCAAACCCACCGCTGTATTGCTCTACATAAATGAAATTGGCTTGAGCTACCTAACCTTCTTCGTCTCTACCAACTTAAATTAACACACAGCATCATTTTACATCCTGACAGTTGCCCATCCCTTGAGGAACCTGTGTTCCCTACTCATGCCTACGAAGTCTAAGATCTGCAGACAGAAACTTTCTCACAGTAAACAAAGCTAACAATACTCACAGTGAAACCCTATTCTCAAATCAAACAGCCAAATTATGGAACTCTGTACCCCACACCCTCCAAAACACACCTGAATATACCAGTTTTAAACAACTACTATCTGAACATCTATCCAAGAACTGGCATTGCTCCTGTGCCAGACCTGACTGACAAGATATATATCACTCTCTCAACACACTCTCCATTCTTTACCTCATTTTCTCCTTCTCCTCAGTGTTTATTACTACTCAAAAATAAATATATATATAAAGGAATTCTCATTTGGTCATAACTATTATTTAATTTGTACACACTACCAGACTACCAACTTTATTTTTTCTCACAGTGATCTTCACTGAAATGCTTGTGTGTTTTTCTTTTTGAACCTGTATCTAATAGAAAACTGCATTGAATACTACTTTATATAGACTAATTAGAAGATATGTATTCTGCATCTTATATTGTACTATCTAATTATTGTATATTGCTTGAATTTCTGTGGAGCTTTTCTCCCCGAGCCTCCACTGAAAATGGGCTTCTGGCCCAGTCAGACTTTCCCAGTAAACAAATGTAAATAAATAAATAAATAAACTGTCCTTTATATATCAATTAAATCTAGACGTGCCCTTTTTGTCTGGCAGTTAGCATGAAAGAGGCTGTGTTTTACTGCTGTTTTTTGAAAACAAGACCCAGTTTTAGGGGAAAAAAGAACAGCGATAGTGAGGAGTCCTAAGACCACCTAATATCAATGATTATTGAAACTTTATAGTTACTATTTTATCTGCACTACCATCCAAGGACATAGTATATATCTCTCTGTGTATCCATCTAGCCAGCTATCACTTTGTTAGCCATAGGAGAGCACTAATCCTCACAGACTGTTTTCATTTACAGTCCAGGTATCCATTATATGGTATAGCGATATGTGCCAGTCAGATAGTCCCTCAATATGATTGTTGTGTTGCCACCTAGGGACTGGATGTCAGTTATTACTGTGATTAACAGTCACAGCTTGTATGAGAAGTATTATAGGTTCATATGTTCATACTAAGCTCTTTACAAATCTAGCGGTACAGCCCAACTCAGTTTTGTCTCAGAGTTCCTTGGATGCCTATATGGTGGGGTTTGTTAGTAAAAAGGTAGCTAAGGGTTATATGGGGGGAAATGTTAGTTGGGTATTAATTTACTGACTGTTGGCCTCTGTCCATCAGCGACATGGGCCCAGACAGAGGGTGACTTTATGACTTCCGATTCAATGATCAAAGTTTCTTTTGAATAGGGTCAGGGATGAACCCTGCTTCATGTAGCTGTGGAGTTTATTCCACAGAGCGAGGATCCTTTGAGGCATATATTGGTCCGTCCAGCAGATTTTATTTATGTCGCAGACAAAGTTCAGGTCCCTGGATCTAGTGTTTCTGGTGCTCTTTACTTTGTGGATGTGCAAGAGATCCATTGGAGCTGGATCTGAAGATGACTTATATACTAGGCATAGATCACCTCTCAGTAACCTGTAGGAGACTGAGTACAGAGATAAGACCTTAAGCAAATCTGTGTAGGACAGGGTATTCATACCCTGGATTTTCCAGGTGAGGAACGTTCAAGGGCATTCCAGCTGTTGCAAGTGTCTGGTTAGGCACATGTCAAAGGGGACAGTTTACTCAGTGATGAGTCGGACGAGGGCTGAGTAGAGTGGTACTATTACTTTCTTTGACCTGGATGCCATACCCCTGCTTATGAGTTGGGTGACATAGAATGATTTTCATACTAGCTTGGCTATGTGTTGGTCAAACACCAAATTACTGTCAATATATGTTCCCAGGTCCCTAACTATCGGGTCAACAGTAAGAAGTTGAGATACCTTATAAGATCCTCCAAAGCTAGCTACAAAAACAAAATCACCACTGATTCTAGGGACAACCACAAAGCATTCTATAGCTATATCAAGAATCTCAATGGCAACACCCAGATCTGCTCTGAGTTATTGTACAACAACACGAAAATTACAAAACAAACTGATACTGCCAATATCCTGGCAGATAGGTTCAGTGCTAACTTTACCCCCCCACCCCCTAAAGGGCCCATATCTATACACGAATAATGCAGAGTCCCTGTAATCACAACTACGCAGGTAAAAGCTGCACTCTTTAAAGCCAAAAACACAGCATCCATGGGACTGAACAACATCCCTGGCTGCGTTTTACATGAACTTCAGAACGAACTGGCTCACCACCTAAGTACCATGTTCAATCATAGCCTCATGTCAGGCTTTGTGCTCACTGAATGGTGCACAACAACAGTTATCTCACTCCACAAAGGGGGAGCCACCACTGATCCCGGGAACTATCGCCCTATTAGCCTGAAGACCCTGGTCTGTAAGGCCATGGAACGTATCATCATGGAACTCATAAACAAAGACACTGGTAACCTCCAAACTCTAGTCCCCACCCAGTTTGGGTTTGTGAAAGCCAGATCATGCCACCTGAACCTGATCGACTTCTTTGAGGCAGTCACCAAAGCCGCAGACGAGGGTAAGGTGCTTCACACAGCCTATCTTGACCTCGCCAAGGCTTTTGACACCATTCCCCCATTCTGGAATTAAAGCTAAACTCACTAAACTAGGTATAAATCCCTAAGTCACAAGATGGGTTGCCAACTGGCTCACTGACAGAACCCACACTGTAAAAGTTGCAGACTCCAAATCTGACTTCAAACCAGTGACAAGTGGAGTACCACAGCGTTCAGTCCTGGGACCTCTCCTGTTTGGTATCTACTTCTCTGAAGTACAGGCTAACACAGAAGGCCTTTGGCTAATGAAGTTCACAGATGACTGCAAACTAGGAGCCATAATTGAGTCCCCAAATGATGTGGACATCCTACAGAAGGGCCTCACTGAGACAGATGCCTGGTGTCAGAGCCATGGCCTCAACCTCAATGCCAAAAAGTGCATTGTCATCCCCTTTGGTAAAAACTTTGTACCCATGAACTACCACATAGGCGGCAGTCTACTTAATGCTGAATGTGTGATAAGAGACCTTGGAACCCAGGTGGACAGTAGTCTCTCCTTTGATAATCACATCACCACAGTAGTCAGGAAATCCTTCTACATGGCACACCTCATCACAAAAGGGTTCTCATCTAGGAAAAAAGAGGTCATTGTTCCGCTCTACTCGACACTCATTAGACCCATTATAGAGTACAATGCCCCTATTGGAATGTACCTCACAAGATATCTGCAGCAGCTGGAAAGGCCACAAAAGTACCTAACAAAGAGGATTACTGGCCTCAAACAAATGCCCTACACTGACCGTCTCAAAAAACTTCAGCTTTACTCCGTAGCATATCACCTACTCCGAGGTGATCTCTGCCTAACATATAAAGCTATGTCAAATCCAGAGCTGTTGAACATGCCACACCTAAAGAAATCGCAATCCCTCCAAGGTACATGCTTTTAGGACCAAAACCTTGTCACCACAATAAACAGTACATGCTGGAGGGATAGATTCCTGTCCCAGAGACTTCCCATACTCTGGAACAAGCTACTCATCTATGTCAAGCAAAGTTCCTCATTAGCACTCCTCAAGAAAAATCTTGATGAGTGGACGGGAAATAGCAGGGGCTCAGGAAAGTAACTTTCTTGGGTGGTATAAGCCAGAGAACCTTGTTGGCTAGGCTTACTTAGGACCTTGGGCCAACAGCCTAGTACCTACCTATAAACCTATGAACTCTTAGAGATGTTTTATTGATGAAGTAATTAACTTGGGTGGATGCTTTCCTAAAAGGTATTATAATGCATTTCTTTGCACTGAGTTTTAATCCATGGCTTTTGTACCAGTCATTTGTTTGTGTTAGACCCTCTTGTAGGATGTTGGTGTCATGGAGGGAGTCTATGACAGCTCCCACTTTGCAGTCATCTGTGAGAGGCCTTTGACATTAGCCTTGCCTTCTGATAAGTAGAGCCAAACAGGAACAGATGCAGCACAGAGCCCTGGGGTACTCCATTGGTGACCACTCTCTTAGAAGAGGTAGTCTCACCGATCCTGCTACCATGTGGAAGTCAGCATCATGGTCAGCGGCCATGGCTTTTATGAGAAACACTGCTATCATGTGGAAAGACTCCTTTAACAAAGTACAAGGATCAGGCCTAATGGTGGCAGTGCACTGTGACTCAATGTACAGTGATCTTATAGATGTCCCCCAACCCCAGAAATTCTCTTAAAGAAGACTAAAATAGCAATACTACTACTATTACTACTAATCATCATGACTGGAGGTCACAATATATATGTCTGAGGATGTATGCTTGCTTAACCAGAGGTGATAGCTATTTCAGTGTTATAAGAAAGGTATCAGAGTGTGAAATGCAAAAAACTGCATTATTTTGTGGGCATAAATCACTGCAGCAAATAGGAAAACATAAAAATCCTAACATTAAACTAAGTACATAAAAATCCTAACATTAAACTAAGTAAAGAGCAAGCTAGACTGGAAATGGCTTATTCATGAAAACTCAAAACTGTTTTAAAATACTTACTGCAGAGTGAATATCTAATGCAGAGGCATGATTTTAATTACAATTTGGGATAGTGTCAAAAATGGAAGAGTACACTAGACAGATCCTTAAATTACAAGTCCTCAGTCAAGCGTCATTCCTCTAAACTCCCATTAGCTGTGAATATACGTTGTTTTTACTCCTACCATGCAGTGGTTGGCTTTCTCTTGGTGTTCCTTCTCAATTATCATTGACAAAGAGAAGGGTGGGCATTGTGGCACAAGACCACACTGATGTTGCCTCATGCCTGTTAGTGCGAGACTACCAACTTTCTAAGTTTATAATAGCAACATTTAAAATCTGTCCCTGATACTAGGCCTTTGTCTTCACATTAAACTTGGCTTTGTCTGGAGTTTGAGAGGTATGCTGTGTGTGTGTGTGTGTGTGTGTGTGTGTGTGTGTGTGTGTGTGTGTGTGTGTGTGTGTGTGTGTGTGTGTGTGTGTTTGTGTGTGTGTGTGTGTGTGTGTGTGTATGTGTGTGTGTGTTTGTGTGGTGTGTGTGTGTACATGTGTGAGACTCCATACACATAGACACACACACACACACACACACACACACACACACACACACACACTACTTTTGCAAGCATTATGTATGTGTGTACGAGTGTCTGTGTGTGTGCGTGTATGTGTGTGTGTGTGTGTACATATATGAGTGCATGACCGTGTGTATGTGATGGGGGAATATAGATATAAAGATATATAGATAGAGGGATGTATAGAAAGAGGGGTGCATAACTAGATAGATAGATATTGTGGCATACTGAATTTTAAATGGCTATGAAAATATTATTTTTTATACAAAATGCTGTTTATTGTGAAAAAGGTGAAACTATTTCAGCTGCCATATATACACCATGTACTATGATAAAGCAAGCAGCAGCGAAAATGATGATTTCAGATATCTACAACACACGGAGTTAAAATGAAAGGTTTTATCACAGTACAACAGAGAAGTTTATAATTTATTTATTCAACATTTGTTTGCCAGGATAGTCTGACTGGACAACAAGTGTTTTCAGCGGAGTCCTGGGGAGAAAAACTCCATAAGTTTACAGAGATAAGAAAGATTTACAAAAGCGACATTACAGAGTACTAGCATACAGATTGTAGACTCGACAACTGTTAGTATACAGTAAGAGGATATTGCCCTCTTGGTTGAAAATACAAGTGCACAAAATATACAATGAGAGTAGATAAGAACCTGGTGGAGCATTGCAAGATATTTCATAACTCAATAAGAGTATATAAATGTTTAAGTTTCCATATATACATTCAAGCAAATATATATAAACAAAAGTTGAAGAATGACCCAAGATGTTGAAAATCTCCTGATTGCCTCTAAAAATATTCCAGTTTTTTTTTAATATTGTTCTTACTATGCCCATAGTAAACCTTGAACCGCTCATATCTTGAGAGTTGTGGGTTGGGGAGACCAAAATCCCTCTACAAAGTAGTGGTTTGTATTTATTGCCCCAGATGTCCAATAACTGATTGGCAGTAGTTGTTAAAAGTTTATCTGGGTAACCTCTCAGTCTGAACATTATTTGTTATAAACATTAGTTCATCCTTGAATGTCTCCTTGTTGGAACACATTCTGGCTGCCCTCACCAAGTGTCCTTTAAAGATGTTTTTCTTATTATGTAAAGGGTGACAACTATGAAAATCTATGTAACTGTTTGAAAACGTTTCCTTTCTAAAAATATTTGCTACAAAAGTACCATTATCTCTGTCCTTTGAAATTGTCACATCTAAATAACTGATGGAGTCTTTAGAGCAGTGGAATGTGAATTTAAAATAAACACATACCTGGTTGAAGTAATCCAAAAATCCAGTGGTATCTATCTGGTCATCCCTCCAAAGGATGAATATATCATACAAATAATGGAAATATGTAAACCACAACTGGATGAATGCACTGGTAAAAATATGTTTTTTCTCCCAGGCATATAATACCAGATTAGCATACGTGGGGGCACATGTGGCCCCCCCTTGCCACACCCTGCACCTGTTTGTAATATTCTCCTTCAAATGTGAAATGACAATTTGACAGTGTGAATAACAACCAGTTATATACGGGTCTGGATAAACTGGTCAACTTGTGACAATGTTGACAACTCTTCTGTCTGTTGCATTTAATCAGCAGAAATGCTGTCAACATTGGTGTGAGATCACTAAAATAGAAAGGTTGGGAATTTGCTTTTTTCCCAGGATTGTGTGATCTTGGAGTTGATATATATATATATATATGTATATATATATATATATATATATATATATATATATATATATATATGTGTGTGTGTGTGTGTGTGTGTGTGTGTGTGTGTGTGTGTGTGTGTGTGTGTGTGTGTGTGTGTGTGTGTGTGTGTGTGTGTGTGTGTGTGTTTGTGTGTGTGTGTGTGTGTGTGTGTGTGCGTGTGTGCGCGTGTGTGTGCGCGTGCAAATCTGGAGGCACAGTTTGCTTCCATTGTAGAGACATTGTTTGTGTCTATTGTATCTGTTACATGCTCTTATTTATGTATTGAATTCTCTAGGAAGGGGAGACATCAGCATAGTCTTGTACCACAATGTCTGTTGATATTATTTGTCAATCTTTTTGTGTTGGCATTTAAGGTGTACTTTCAATTACCTTCAGCAGTTCCATATTTTCCAACTCTAGAGTCATACAATCATGACCAAAGTGCATTCCTCCCTAAATTCTTACAGTTGACCAAACGAAGGTGGACTAACACACCATTCACTATACTCTAATTTTGATAATTGTTTCTAATCTGTTCACCCATGTTGAGTATCAACAAGCTGTATAGTCGATTAATGGTATTTTAAACACAGACAAACCCACACACACACATATGCACACACATACATACATATAAATATATATATATATATATATATATATATATATATATATATATATATATTGTATACATTATAAATAGATAGCTATATATATGAGGTATGATGTCTGTTAATTATGGCTTTGTTAATTTTTTCATTTGCTTCCTGTTTTGTTTAAACTGTTCTATTTTAAACAGCAGGATTGCAAAACCTCAAGTGATAAGCTGTCTTGAAATTAATTTATATAGAAATATAGGGGGGATATGGAGCAAGGGAGCTTTCCACTCTACAAAATGATGATTTTATAATTTTGAATTGCAGTTGAACATGTGTAATATTAACTGTGTTTTTATCTTTCTTTCTTTTGTCTTAAATAGTTCTGACAAAAGTTTTGTCAATATTCTGACATCTTTATGGACCAAATTCCAAAATATACTGGGCACAGAGTAATGTGCTACACCAAACAGTTACTCCATGTCTGATTCTTATGTTTAAAATTTTTTATTGTTTTTTCATGTATACAATATATACAAAGAAATAAAAAAATAATAATTTTTACATATTGTGTTATATAGTTTCAAAAGCACATTAAACCATCAGAGTAATCTAATGCAGGTAACAAATCAATTATCTTGGTATTTCAATTACAATATTCCAAGATTATCGAAGCAACTAGATGTGTTAATATTATTTACAGACCTTGCTCTAATTGCTTCTTTTTCAGGTTTACATAAAATTCCTGTCAAATTAAAGAAAATCTTAAACATAGAAACTGAATTAATTTCCATTTTTGGCAATAATTTTCCTAGCTACTGCGAGAAAACTCCAACATATTTTTGTTGTTTGGCATTTACAGGTAATGGAACTGGAATTATATTAGTATTTTTGATTTAGTCAAAATACAATTATCTGGCCACAGTTCTTTAAAGAAATTACCTTTCTCTTCTCATTAAATATTTAGTTTCTCGCAATCCATAAATATATGTGTCCAATAAGCTCTCACATCCTCATTGCATCGCCTGCAGATCGAAGAGTTCGCTTTAGTGAATTTGGAGATTTTATGTGGGGTAACAAATACTCTATGTAGATATTGCCACATAAAATCTTTCAATGTAAACTTGACAAGGTTTGACTAATTGACTTAAGCAGTACAATTTCATTCTTATCGTCAACTGAGTCATATAATCCATTAGTATCTAAACATTTCCAAATTTTTTCATCAAACATATTATTTATAATTAACTTATACAACTTAGACAAACTTCCTTTGTAGGTTAATTTACTTTCAATAACAGCAATCATATATTCATAAAATGGGGGAATAGTGGTTTGATCCTTTTCACCCATATTATTTACAATGTTATCTAATTTCTTTGTAATAGTATTAGTTGATTAACAGATTTGTCCAACTTATAATTTTTCAGTAAATTTTCTGATATCTTACCTTACCCTTTTTCAAAACAATCATACCATAACATTAACCCATTTCTTTTTAACATAGTTATTTAATAGCATTTTAAGATTTTTCAAATCTAGAAGGATATGCAATGAGAAAACACAAAAATTTCCACTTTAAAGTTAATTGAATTTTATAAATATATTTCTTAACTGTTTTATAAGATTAGTTTCATATATGAGGAATCTAAAGATTGAAATGAATTTCCTTCTAAAGTATGTTTTATTAACCAGATGAATGGTTTTCCATTGACTAGTATATGTAGAATCTAACCAGAGTATAATACAATTATTATTATAATACAATTAAAAATTGCTGCAGTGAAATAAGATTCTATATCAGAAAAGCTGATAACACCATACTCTCAGAGTCTAATGTGATTTCTATGGGCATTTTTTTTGTGTGTGTGTGTGTGGGGGGGGGGTTGGATACCATAAGAATGAAGTTAATATTTTTTCAATTTTCTTTAATAATTTTTGTCAGGGAATAATGCTGTTGAATGAAATATATACATAAGTTCAGGTAATATAATCTAATTCTTGCTTTTCCCAGTTATATTTATATTTATATTTTAACTTATTATCTAGTCGTTGATTCATCACTAAAGTTTCAGTTTTACTATTATTATTTGAATAATGAAATTTATCGAAACTTTTAAATGTCTTCATTAATTTCTTTAATTGAGTTATTTAGCACTCCTATATTTGATAAAATATCATATGCAAAAAGCTGTATTTTAGATTGAAAATCCTTATTTATAGAAAAACATAGATTTTATCATTACTTGTTATGCTATTAGCTAAAGGTTGAATGACTAATGCAAATAATAATGGAGACAAGGAACAACCTTGTTTTGTACCTTTATTTAAAATAAAACCTTGAGAAATGTAATTTCCAATTTTAATATATGCTTTAGCATCCTTATATAAATTTCTTAATGTTCCTATAAATTGTTTTGGAAACACAAATGCTTCTAAGGTTTTGAACAAATAGTTGCAATCAACAGCATTGAAAACTTATAATATCAAGGATAAGTAAAGCCTATTTTTATTCAAACCACCTGCTAGGTCCAACATTGTTACTACCCTTTTGATATTATCATAAGTTGCTGTATTGACAATAAATCTTGCTTGATCCTTGTTAAATAATTTATCTACTATATCTTAAATAACACTCCGCGGGATCCCAACTCATTGCCGCTGACCAGAGAAGACACTCCAAGTGCGAATGCACTAAAAAGACTTAACCACCGTGTTTGACTCTAAATCAAAACACCTAGTAGTTGCTCAAGGTAAAGCACCGACCAGCCTAAACGTGTTTTATATCACGTACCTACTACAAAAAGAACTTACTTTATTGAAAAATCATAAATACAGTATTTTTAAACCTGCTGTTAAATACCAGTATTTTTAAACCTGCTGTTAAATACCTTTAAACCTGACGAAATCCCTGTGGTGTAAGCCCCGCTCCGCCCTCGCTACGCTCGGGCTCGCTCCGCGCCCCTCCCTGCCCCCTATTCCCACCCGCCCCCAGTACCTCTACATTTATTGGACGCTAAGCCCATCCCCCTTACCACCATCCAATTACGACTGTCCCTCACCCGGTACCACTCCCTCCCTCTTCTCCACCAGTCTTCACTACAAAGTCTACTCCTCCAGTCCGCCCACCCCTTTTCCCTCCCACTGTCACTTCCTCCTCCCTCCTCCTTGCTCCAGTACTCACCAACTTGCAGCAAGGTAGTTCTCACAGCTAATACTACCTACCTACCCCCCCCTCAACATGAATAAAATCACTATTAGTACGTTCTCCCTCACAACAATACTACTTACCTTATCTTATCTGGTAACTAGATACGAAACCCTTGACCCAGGTAGCACCTACTTCCCTTATGGTCAGACCTCCTGCACTCCCATGACTCCTCCAAAGTCATTCAACCCTCTCATCACCCTGCTATTAATGTGTGCTCCAACAATATCCACCCTACTCTCTGGTACCGAAAACATCCTCAATAAAGGGACATCTTAAACTTCTAATGAAACTCCAAAGAATTCTTGATTATTTAAAAAAATCCATAACAAAAGATGGTGACATCCACCCTAACCCAGGCCCCACCATTAACATTGACCCAAACCCTCTGAACACTGCTAGAAGTCCAGCAGGCTCCCTACGTATGCTTCACCTTAACCTAAGAAGTATTAATAACAAAGTACACAGCTTGCATGCTCTACTTGCAACCCACTCCCCTGACATCATGTGTCTCTCAGAAACTTGGCTCAAACCTAGCACTAAGGATGAGGAAGTCATCCCACCTGGGTATAACATCCTCAGAGCCGACAGAACCACTAAAAAAGGTGGTGGAATAGCAGTCATGTTCAAGAACTCCTTGAATATCATTAGGAATCCACTCCAACCTCCAAAAGTCCATAACCAGGAATTACTTGCCCTGAAGCTATCCCTAAACAACCAAAAAAGTATTAATCTCCTAGTCATATATTTCCCTCCAGGCAACAATTCTGAATCCCTAGAACAAACTCTGAGTTGGCTTTCCACCTTCTATCCCCAGGAAACGATTATTTTAGGAGATGTTAACATCGACTGGTCTCTCCACTCCTCCCAACTCAATCCACTCCCCATTAACTTACATGGATTTTCCCAACTTATTCATTCCCCCACTAGAATTGGACATGCCCAACAAAAGGAGAGCATCATAGACTGGATCCTTACTAACAAGAATCCTTCCAACTATACCTCAGGGACCCTCCCTAACGACCTTAGTGACCACCTTATCACTTTTATTATTAAAAACAAATGCACAACTACAAACCCCCCCCTCACCAGATTAGTCAGAAACAGCAAGAATTTTGTCCCTGATCAATTCCTTGCTGACCTCTATGCTTGTAACTGGTCCATCCTAAAAACTTTACCCTTAGATCAGAGCGTGTCATACTTTAATGACACCTTCCTTAAAATACTTGACTCTCACGCTCCCAAGCGACTCATTAGAACTAAGGAACGTATTGCACCTTGGCTAACTAAAGATTCTAAAACTAAAATTAAACTCAGAGACCAGGCCTGGAACAAATGGAGAACCACTAAAACCCCTCTAGACCGCATCAAATTTCTTCAGCTTAGAAACTCAACCAAAGCTGCCGTTATGTCTGACAAAAAACAATATTTCTGTCACCTACAAGACAAATATCAAAATAATCCCAAAAAATTCTGGGCAGGTTTCAATCACCTCCTCCATCCAGGCAAATCCACTACCCCCACACCAGAATCACTCATGGACAAAAATCCGAGTGAAATAGCTAACTCCTTTAATTCCTTTTTTACTGAGACCATCCAGTCCCTTGCTAGTCAACTCACTTCATCCCCTGTGGCTCCCACCCCAACTAACTGCCCCACTCAAACTGCCTTTAATTTAAAACCCACCTCCACCTACTACATTCGTACCCTCCTAAAAAAACTTAAACCAACCACCCTAGCGGCTGACTTACTTCCAGCCAAATACTTACAAATAGCTTCTGATGCCATAGCCTACCCTGTATCAATCTTAATCAACGGTCAATTGCGAAGCCTCTATTCCCTCAATCTAGAAAAACTAGTATATCATTCCTCTCCACAAAGGAGGGTTATCCACTGCCACAACAAACTATAGACCCATAGCCATTCTCTCCCCCCTATCTAAAATTTTGGAACGCTGCATTCACAAGCAACTCATCACCCACCTCACACAAAATAACCTCCTGTCCAACACCCAACACGGCTTCCGCCCCCATCATAGCACAACCACGGCTCTCCTCTCCTTTGTTGATTCAATTAACCTCAACCGGAATAACAAACTAATCTCCTCTGCGCTTTCTAGACCTATCGAAAGACTTGATATGGTCAACCACAACCAGCTGCTCCATACATTGGAAACTTTTAATCTTAGCAAAACTACCATAAATTGGTTTAATGCATACCTCACAGGCAGAAAACAGGCGGTACAGTGGCAAAACAAGATTTCAGACCTACTCCCCACGAACATCGGTGTTCCCCAAGGATCTACTCTCGGTCCCCTTCTTTTCTCCGTCTTTATTAATGGTCTACACTCTATCCTCCCTAAAGCCACCTGCATACAATATGCAGATGACTCCACTCTTATCTGCTCGGACGACTCTCTCACCAAACTCAAGTCACAACCCAAAACTGCTTTTCTATTGTCGAAAAATGGTTCTCAGATCTAAAACTCCTACTAAATCCAACTAAAACCAAATTGCTCCTATTCTACCCCTCCCCAGCGACTTCTTATGGCACGGAACCTCCCCATACCCCCACCTCAACCTTCATTGTGTCCTCTAATAACGGTACCAAAATTTATCCTGTCACCCACACTAAACTACTTGGGTGACAATTGACCACAAACTGAGATTCGACATCCATGTAAACCAGGCCATTAAATCACTTAACAAGAAACTTGGGTCCATGTATAAAATAAAGAAATTCTTAACCCCCACACCAAACTAACCATTGCCCGTACCCACCTCCTACCCACACTCCTCTATGCCTCCCCAATATTCTCCTTCCTTCACAAGAAAGAGCTTAATAAACTATCCACTACCTATAACCACATAGCCAGATTCATTACCGGACTGCCCTACCGCACCCATCACTGCCTAAATCTAAAAACACTGGGATGGCTAGAATTGCCCAACATCCTCAAACTTAACCAACTTACAGAGGCATTCAAAATCATAAAACACCCTGAAAAAACTCCCTCACTGAACAATATACTTACCCCCTACTCTAATCTAACATCCCTAAGGTCATCCAAAAGTATTCAAGTATTAACTATTAAATCTACTAACTCGGGTGGTGATGCACTGTACGCCAATTCCATTGGCAAAAACTGGAATGCTCTCCCCAACAACCTTAGACTTATACCCACTCTCCGCCAATTCAAAATACAACTCTGAACTCTATTAAAATCTCAATGGCTATGTCCATGCTCTAATCCAGACTAACAGCTCAGGCTCCCAACTCAACCCGGCCTACATAGGCCTCCACCCAGCCCTTAACGTAAGGGTCCACTATTAAGCCCTAATTACTCATCTTTACTAACTTATATCACTAATTGAAATTTTCTTTTTATACTATTACCTACTGTTATATTTTTGTATTTTTATGTTGCCTGTCTCAATTTCCTAGCTTATGTCAATATATTTTTTATGTACCTCTGTACTTTGGAGCTTTTCTCCCCGGGTCTCCACTGAAAATGGATATGTATCCAGTTGGACCAACCCGGTCAACAAATGTAAAATAAAAATAAAATAAATAAAATAAATCTCTTGACCTTATAGCAAAAATTGAGCAAATATTTTATAATCTACATTTAGTAAAGAAATAGGTCTATATGATGAAATTAAATGTTTATCCTTTTCTTGTTTAAGTATAGCTGATATTACAGAGAATTTCCATAAAGAGTGGATTATTTTATCATTCTGGATTATCATGAAAACTTCCTACAGTACTTTTAAAATGGTTAATGGAAGTAGATTATATAATTCTATACCCAAAGAAAAATAACAAAAAGTGCTCCAGGGCTCAACTCCACCATAAGCTCCACACCAAAAGAACTTGTATAAAAAAACAGCTTTATTCCAAATTGCTCCAAAGGGTGAGCACTTTATTCCCTTAGTATTCACTCTGGGACTTCATCAGAACAACTGAAGCATAAAATAAATCATTCATTCATATCATTCTTTTGTACCAATTATTCAATGAAGCAGTAATGAAACATTTAAAGACATATACTCTTAAAACAATGTCTAAGTGTAAAAAAAAACACTACTTGATAATTATTTTACTAAACATGTTACCATACGCAATAAAAAAGTATTGTTTTGATTTTGGGTTAAAATATTAAAATAAAACTTTTGTGACAAAGTTGTTGTGTGTCTCAGAAAATGATTATTACCTTAAAACATAAAAATACTTTAAAGTGCCAAAGTTCTTTTTTTCAGCACAGGGAGTAATGGAACATGGTCATTGAGACCTGGTACAACATTTGCATTTAGTCTAATTATCCAGTAAAATTCTTTCAAATTTAATTGTAATTCCCAGCACCCACTCCTTATACTCTGTGGTACTACTTCTAAGATACCAAATTTAAACTTAGGTTTTGTGACATGTCAGGGTGTGTTTGTAGGGGGCATTGGTCAAATTACACTTAACTAAAGTGTACATATGTTTGTGTTTCAGAGATCTGAGTCATCTCTCAGTTTTGCCAACATAAAAATTCTGACATGTTTGGCAAATGCAAATGTAAATCACGCCTTTTGTGTTGCAATTGCCCTTCTGCAGTTTAATACCTTGCCTAATCCCTTCAAAGTGAACTATGTCACTGTCCAAAATGAAGGGACACTGATTACATTGTCCACACTTGGTTGTACACTTTAGGCTCGGGGGGGGGGGGGGTTGGTGTTGTTTGTTCCATCAGGTATTTGATATTCCTTCCTGTTTTATAAACAAAGGTTGGAGAATGAACCAAGATGTTGAAAATCTCCTGATTGCCACTAAAACAATTCCAGTTCTTTTTAATATTGTTCTTACTACTTTTTTACCCTCTCCGTATGGTACTACCATGCCCATACTAAACCTTGAGCAGCGAATATTTTGAGAGTTGTGGGTTGGGGGAGACCAAAATCCCACTATAAAGTAGTGGTTTGTACTTATCGCCCCAGCCGTCCATTAACTCATAATTCTGAGTTAAAAAAAATACACGTAGAAATTCAGTGATTACCTGTCAAAACGGCAAACATGCAGGAATAATTCCATATGTCAAGTAATTTTAAGCTAAGAGGCAATTGAAGGAATTCAGTGACTTACAGAAAGAAAGCAATATTGATAAAGCATTAGAGAAAGAGATTTAGGGTTTTGACTTGTAGAGAGTGAAAGGAGACACAGAAAGAGATTTAGTGTTTAAATATATAAAAAGTGAAAGGTGACAGAAATAGTTTTGTAAGACATAAGGTAAAGGTGGCTTAGAGGCAGACTTGTATGTCCAAAATAGGGGTTAGTTTTTGCAGTATAGCTTGAATAGGGTAGTGAGGTATGTTACAGAGAATCTAGACTAGCCTGGACTGTTGCATGAGCAGAGCCATGCGCCATATAAATGTGCTTGGAGAAACATTTTAAACTAAGCATTGTTAGCAGTGGATCTAACAGTTTGAGAGAGTGCATTCCAGATTTGGACTATGTGATTTGGGTAAACAGAGTCTCCTACCGTATTCTTAGCTTTGCTTACTTTTAATATTGATTTGATAGTGGAGCACAATACTCAGTTATTAGAATATGGTTCAATTAAGTTTTGAAGAACTGGAGTTTTCTCTGGCTGGTACAGTAATTTCTGGGCTGTTATCAGCTGATTATAAGCTAATAGATGTGGTAGTTCTAGCCAAGAAAGTTTTGTTGGACTAGTCAGTGGTGTGATCAATATGTACAGCTTATAGCAAATTTTGCTATTTTATTACAACAGGTTTTGAGTTTACCAAGGTCTGTATTCTTCAGGTTGGTGAGAATGGGTAAACCATAAAGACGTGTACAGAGGTGTGAACTAGTAATGGCTATGCTAGTATTACTTGTTAGAAATAGATTGTTTTTGTAAAGCATACCTAATTTTTTTATGTACTTTCTTTATTGCTTGGGATATATTTATATCAAATTTCATATTGTTATCATTGCAATACCTAAGAGTTTTGTATAGGATACTGACGTAATGTTTGTATTATCTATAGCTGTGATGAAGAAGTAGGAGGAGGGTCAGTGGCTTTAGTGGGATGGAAGATCATAAGTTTAATTTTACTGCGGTTAAGTATAAGTTGTGTTTCGGAAAGCCATGACTCAATAGCCAAGAAGGACTTTTGGGCTATATTTTGAAGTTGTTATATGGAGGGGGCGGCACATGTAAGCATAGAATCATCAGCGTACTGAACTAGGGAGGCAAGAGGAGTAGCTGTGTTAAGATTAATGGTGAAAATAATAAAGAGAAGGGTGCCAAGTATAGAACCTTGAGGTACTCCAAGCATGAGTTCCTACTTTAAGAAGAAAAGCAGAAAAGAAAACAAAAGCTGAAAGAGTAGTGTTGTTGTTGCCTCCCTAGTTCAGTACACTGATGATTCTATGCTTATATATGCCACCCCCTCCATACAACAACTTCAAGATATAACCCACCAGAAGCATTTCCTATCTCAATATTATTGTTTTTTTGTTGTTGTTTTTTTTGCTATTCTATATCATCAGAGTTATATTTCTGGCATTTTACATTTGACATTAGAGTGGTTCTGTCATACACAATAGACCCGTTTATGAAGAAAAGGAATCCTGGTACAATGAAGAGAATGAGAGTATTCACCAGCACCTGCGACAACTCCATGATGACTTACTGAAGATGCAGTTTATGAAGTAGCAGACACAGGATGACATCAAGGCTGCCCAGCTGTCTGCCAATTCATTGAAGCGTCGTTTTGGGAAAATGGAGAACTGCTACAAAGTCCTGGCAAAGCGTTGCATCTAAACTTAAATGGGTGGAAGAACTAGTGAAATCATTTGAGCAGGAGAGGATAGAGAGTGAAGGTGAAAATATGGGGCTGTGCTAGCTCCAGATATTCTGAAATTGAAACAGAACTGAATACTTTTAAATGCTACTTATTACTGAGATGAGCTCAGGTGTAGTCTAGAAGGACTTCTTTTAATTTACTGTGGCTTTGGGATGTCATGAGAGGATGCTGTCTCATTCTTTTTACACAGAATCCATTTAGTTAGAATTTATGCAAATTTTTCAAATTAAGCAGCTCCTGCTTTTTGGGGTAGTGTTTTTGTTGCTGTTCTTCATTTTTATGTCATGAAATATGACAGGGACGTCATTCATCATATGTAATGTAGCAAAGGCCCTTGCTGATCGGGTTGCCCAGACTGATGAGCTTCATGCCGGTCTTGAGCAATTGGGAACTAACATCAGGCAGCACGATGCCAGGGCACTTCTATGGGCTAGGCTTGTAAAAGCTCCAGGGCCACTAGCCTAGTACACACCTATGAAGCTATGAACCTATATATATATATATATATATATATATATATATATATATATATATATATATATATATATATAAATATTCTATTTATATATATATGGATGGAGATATATATATATATATATATATATTATACAAAATATGTAATATATATATTTATATATATATATATATATATATATATATATATATATATATATATATAAAATACATACATAAATATAACACTTACTTGAATGTTCAGAATCATGAACCACTAATGACTGAGCACAAATGCTCAATCAAAAGAAAGAAACATATTTTATTTATTCCCACAACCCTTGCTAATTATATAATTATACATTCACACTTCGAGATCATACTACAGTGAGGAAAGTGCAAATTCCCATATCACCAATGTACCAAAAACTCGCACAGATAAAACAAGCTGTATGTTAAATCAGCTGATTTTCACTAGTCATACATATAGGGTTTTTCACAGTTCGACAAAATAAACTTTGACAGAAGGTATGTACCTCATAAATATATATATATATATATATATATATATATATATATATATATGTGTGTGTGTGTGTGTGTGTGTATGAAAATATTCCATATAATCCAATGATGGTAATACTGAATGTAGACCAAAAATCTTCACCCAGTAATTCTGAAAATCGTCACGACAAAATGATAAACAAAGTAGTAGGATAAGAATCTTTATTCATCAAAACGAACTCCAACACAAGCGCTTTCACCCGTTTATAACGGGCTTTTTCAAGTGTAATTCATGTGTACCAGAGCTGTTCTATATATATGCTGGATTAATGAGCTGATTAATTGTATAATTGATTAATTAACCATCATTTCATAATTTAAAAATGTATACATTTAAAAACTCCTTGAACATGTGCTTTTTTGTCACAGTGGTAATAAATAAAAATAAAATAAAAATCATTACATTACAATTCTGTTATGCTTAGTAGTATCCAACCAGAAAAACTTGATAATATTACTTCCTTTTTGATATTTCAGTGTAACAACTGCATCAAATGTTTATTTCATGTAAACACTAGCTTTTAAACAAAAAGTAATTGTGTTTGCAGTTGTACATAACATTTACTGATTGGACTGACTTTAATCCTATTTTTTACTATTATGTACAATATAATTAATGTTACATTAAATAAAAATAATTACATTATTTAATGTTTGCCCTGTGTAAGTCATTAAAGCACACCATTATAAAAACAATTTATAAAAACAAGTTGAAAAATTGTGTATGTACACATACCTAAACTTATACAAATTTAAGATAATAAATAATTCCAACATGAAATTCGTTGTACAATGGATTTTTGTTGCGAATAACTGTTGTAAATTTGGAAATCACGACATACATACTTACATACCATAGTGCAAAACATGCAAAAGATACACAAAATATGAAAATATTTGTGTGTAGAAGTGCGTAAAAATTCAGCTAATGCATAACTTATAATTTGCTATGCCTGTCCTTCAAAATACAAGCCAAACTAATTCCATCATTTAAACCAGGGCTTCTTGTAGCGTCAAGCCTCAACTGCCAAATTAACTCTTTAATATGTAAAGCATTCTTCCAGTCACCACCCCTCTTATCATGAACAACTCTGTCAACTACAAAAATGAATAGATACATTGGCACATTGTTCTGAGTGCTTGACAAAAGCACTAGTCTCCTTTCTTGTTTTAATATCATTCATGTGCTCATATATCCTGCGTCTAAGTTCCCGTTCTGTTTTGCCAATATAAAATGACAAACAAGTCTGACAAACTCCCACATACACCACTTTAGTTGAGTAACAAGAGAAATGTTCTTTAGATGTTATAGTAATACCTCTAGAGGGAATGGTAATTTTTTCTGTATTTGCAATGTACTTGCATTGATTGCACATACCACATGCATAAGTACCCATTTGTTTGGACACAATGTTGGTGTGCAAGTTTTTGTTAAAGCTAACTTTAGTATGCAAACATAGTTCTGAATAAATGGGAAACAGAATTTATTCATTCCACCCAATGGAGCAAATACATCAGCTTCTACAGGAGATTTTTGGATGACATATGTATGTTTTGGGTGGGCTCCGAAAGTGACTTTCAGGACTTTATAAAATATCTAACTCAAACTACTAGCTTTTTACGTTTCACCTATGAATTTAATGGAAGTAGTTTGCATTACTTGGACATTAAATTAACCAAAAAAACTGACAATGTTGGTTTTGTTTCCCAAATATATAGAAAAAAGACACACAGCAATTCTTTCTTGCATTTTAGTAGTGGGCACCCTTTGCATGTTAAAAGGGGCATCATTAAGGGACAATTGGTGCGTGCATCTAGAATTTGCAGCACGCAGGATTTATTTTTTGAAGAAACAGAATTTCTTAGAAGCTCTTTTTTAGACAGAGGATATCCTGAAGAATTGTTTCATGATATTCTTGGTGAAGTTATAAGAAAAAGGGACACACATTTTCCACCACTCCTGGGGGTTAAGTACATTATTCCTACGAGGCAGAATAAGGTTGAAGATAACTTTGGTAGTAGTTTTACATACACTTATTCACAGGATGCACTTTTTATTGAAAGTACAGCAACTAATTTTTGGCCTATCGTTCACATGCAAGATGAATTTGAAAACATGTTTTCTAACAAAATTTCGTTCATCAGAAAAAGAGGTATTAATTTGAAGGGCATCTTTGAAACTAAAGTTAGCTTTAACAAAAACTTGCACACCAACATTGTGTCCAAACAAATGGGTACTTATGCATGTGGTATGTGCAATCAATGCAAGTACATTGCAAATACAGAAAAAATTACCATTCCCTCTAGAGGTATTACTATAACATCTAAAGAACATTTCTCTTGTTACTCAACTAAAGTGGTGTATGTGGGAGTTTGTCAGACTTGTTTGTCATTTTATATTGGCAAAACAGAACGGGAACTTAGACGCAGGATATATGAGCACATGAATGATATTAAAACAAGAAAGGAGACTAGTGCTTTTGTCAAGCACTCAGAACAATGTGCCAATGTATCTATTCATTTTTTTGTAGTTGACAGAGTTGTTCATGATAAGAGGGGTGGTGACTGGAAGAATGCTTTACATATTAAAGAGTTAATTTGGCAGTTGAGGCTTGACGCTACAAGAAGCCCTGGTTTAAATGATGGAATTAGTTTGGCTTGTATTTTGAAGGACAGGCATAGCAAATTATAAGTTATGCATTAGCTGAATTTTTACGCACTTCTACACACAAATATTTTCATATTTTGTGTATCTTTTGCATGTTTTGCACTATGGTATGTAAGTATGTATGTCGTGATTTCCAAATTTACAACAGTTATTCGCAACAAAAATCCATTGTACAACGAATTTCATGTTGGAATTATTTATTATCTTAAATTTGTATAAGTTTAGGTATGTGTACATACACAATTTTTCAACTTGTTTTTATAAATTGTTTTTATAATGGTGTGCTTTAATGACTTACACAGGGCAAACATTAAATAATGTAATTATTTTTATTTAATGTAACATTAATTATATTGTACATAATAGTAAAAAATAGGATTAAAGTCAGTCCAATCAGTAAATGTTATGTACAACTGCAAACACAATTACTTTTTGTTTAAAAGCTAGTGTTTACATGAAATAAACATTTGATGCAGTTGTTACACTGAAATATCAAAAATGAAGCAATATTATTAAGTTTTTCTGGTTGGACACTACTAAGTATAACAGAATTGTAATGTAATGATTTTTATTTTATTTTTATTTAATATCACTGTGACAAAAAAGCACATGTTTAAGGAGTTTTTAAATGTATATATTTTTAAATTACGAAATGATGGTTAATTAATCAATTATACAATTAATCAGCTCATTAATTTAGCATATATATAGAACTGCTCTGGTACATATGAATTACACTTGAAAAAGCCCGTTACAAACGGGTGAAAGCGCTTGTGTTGGAGTTCGTTTTGGTGAATAAAGATTCTTATCCTACTACTTTGTTTATCATTTTGTCGTGACGATTTTCAGAATTACTGGGTGAAGATTTTTGGTCTACACGCTTTTCGCTGTTCTTTTGTTGTGGTTTGCTGCATTTCCTGAGTGGTAATACTGAATGTGTTTATCACCTGCCATCATGACTGAGTATTCATTTGATCGCTTATGCTGGTGTTACTTTTTGGGAGATCATGGAACAGCAGGGGTGGGAATTTGCCCTTTTCCTGTTATTGTACAATCTCAAGAGTTAGTATATGTAATTATCAGGGTGTGTGTGGGGGGGAGGGTATGAGGAGGACTTGACCCCTACAAAAAAATATGAGTTTTGCAGTTTTTGTTTTGTTTTTTTTTTCATGTTCATATGTTGTGGTTGGATCCTTTTGGATCAATATGTTGTACTTCAGTGTTTCAAAGCACATCCATACATACATACATATGTGCATATGCACACACACACACACACACACACACACACACACACACACACACACACACACACACACACATACACACACACACACACACACACATATATATATATATATATATATATATATATATAAATATAGATATATACATATATGTATATAGCTACACACACACACACACACACACACACACACACACACACACACACACACACACACACACACACACACACACACACACACACACACGGACACACACAGAAACCACATACACAAAACTGCTGTTGTATACAGCATCTTCCTTTAACACCCCCTCTAACAAACAAAATGTGGGAGAGGGAATGGAATCAAGCAATGTAGCTGTTAAAAGGGGCAAAATAAGTATTAGTCAATTTCGCAGTGTGCGATGATACCCAAAGGTCAGCTTTGTAATATGCTATCATACCCTGTATCACATCAAAGAAAGTATAGAAGCTTACATTGCACTTGAAGTTTAAAGATAAAACAAGTTATGTATGCATCATTACAAAAGCATTATTCTTGTGAAGATATCAAAGATGAAGTCTTGCATCTCTCCATCAAAAATGAATGCTATTTTCCCATAAAAGCAGGTTTACCCAACTACCATAGCAAAGTGTGTACATGAAACGTTTCACTTCCTCATGTAATATCTGTGTTTATTATTACCAAGCAAAGTGAAAAAAAATCATTCTGTCCTGTAGCATATATATGTCATATTTTAAAAAAGCATGGAAATATTTTTATGTTTTTAGTTGTTTATTTATTTGTGTTTTTCTCCCTGTGAATGAATTGGACTGACGTACAAACCCTTTCTAAGCCATGGCTAAGGCAGAATGCAATAAACAATATACAAAGGAAAGCAATTACAGCAGTTTGTTTATTGTGACAATAACAACCAGGCTTGTGATAGAATGTATTCTGGTAAATATACATAAGTACTTTAGAGAAAACATTTAAATGAACTACAAATGAGGCTATAACGCAGCATTAACCAGATAATGAGATTAAATCATGTGTTGCAGTATGGGTCCACTTCTCTTACCTAGCCATACATACAGATATAATCAGAAATTTCAGCAGCTAATGCATGATGAAGAAAGAGTGACTGTACTACTAACATCATTTTAATACCTTAATAGGTTATTGATGCATTATAGCCTCTCTGGAAGACAACAGGCAGTTCGATGGGAAAATAAGATTTCTCAACCATTGCCAAATACCATAGGGGTCCCCCAAGGCTCTATACTTGGTCCTCTTCTCTTCTCTGTATTCATAAACGACCTTTACTCAGTCATCCCTAAGGCCACCTGCATCCAGTATGCAGATGATTCCACATTGATTTGCTCGGATATCTCCCTCCCTGACCTACAAGTAACAACCCAAAACTGTTTTACCATAGTTGAAAAGTGGCTCTCAGAACGGAAACTCATTCTAAATCCAAAAAAAACCAAGTTATTAGTATTTCATCCCACCTCAGTTAGTCCATCAGTCCAAACCATAGCCCAATCCAATAATTGTCCATTCTTTGTGCAATCTATTAATGGTATCATGATTGAGCCTGTTACCAACACTAAACTATTAGGAGTCACCATTGATAGTAGGCTTAGATTTGATATGCATATCAGTCAAACCGTAAAGACTGTAAATAAGAAACTTGGTTCCTTGTATAGAATTAAAAACTTTCTAACCCCTACTGCCAAACTAACCATCTCCGCATCTACTTTCCACATTACTGTATGCCTCTCCTGTGCTTTCATTCCTTAACAAAAGTGAGATCAATAAACTCTCTGCTGCCTATAATCACATCGCCAGATTTGTAGTAGGTGGTCCTTACAGAACTCATCACTGCATTAACCTAAGGAAACTTGACTGGCTAGAATTATCTAATCTTCTCAAACTAAACCAACTCACAGAAGCGTTTAAAATTATTAAGCAACCAGATAAAACCCCTCCTTGCAAAATCTTCTTACACCATACTCTAATCTTACCTGTCTTCGCTCCTCACATAGAGTCCTGGTCCAAACCATCAAATCCAACAACTCAGCCGGAGAAGCCCTCTTTGCTAACTCTATAGGGAAAGTCTGGAATTCCTCCCCAATAATTTAAGACTTACTACATCCCAATATCTATTCAAAAACAATCTTAAACAATTTTTTAAAGAACATTGGCTGTGCCCATGTAACAACCCAGACTAGTTCTCTCTGACACACAACTAGTAGTATTCTCCACCTGTTTGACTAGGTGTTTTTTTCGTCCCCTTAATCCAAACAATTTGTAAGCGCACACCCCCTAATTCCACCATCATGGGTACCTATGAAGTCAAGCTCCCCATTGCCTGACTTGACTCTATAAGCAATGGGATATCAACCTAGAATTTCAACTATAATGTATCTAAATACAATTGTGAAGTATTTATGTGTATCACTGATTCTGTTTATGTGAACCTCGAATTTTTTATGTATTTGCATTAGGTAGTGTACTTATCTGTATATACATGAAAGTGTAACTTTTTTCTCTGTGGAGCTTTTCTCCCCGGGCCTCCGCTGAAAATGGACATGTATCCAGTCGGACCATCCCGGTCAACAAATGTAAAATAATAAATAAAATAATAATAAAAATTTATAAAATATTTATATTTTTTGTATAACTCATTTTTATTCATTCACCATATCTTGAGTTAAATGCCATTAAACACCATTAATTATATTTCTGAGACAGATATACTTTTTCATATTTCAAGTACAATTCTGATCCCTACAATTACTACTCTGTTATCATTTATGGCGGTTTCTGAGAAAAATGTTATGAATATGGGATTTGCAGATAAAGCAAAAGTACGAATCATTTGCCAACTACAAGAAAATATTTCTGAAATGAGATGGACTGGTGTATAAAATGCTGAAGTTTACAAAACAGAAGCAACCATTGGTTTATGCTAGTGGTCTTGAGAGAAAAGGATCTCTGTTTTAGTAAACATTTTATAAACACTGGTTGCAGTACCATGCAATGTGTGTACCATATCACTTGTTTTTGGACCTTTTCCTTTATACACAATTATCTTAATTCATTTATAGAAAAGGGTGATTTCAGAAACTCAAATTATTAAATATTATAAATGTTGTGCTATGCTACAAACTACAGAGAGCATTCACATAAAACATATTTTACAATAAAAATTAATAATTATTCAATAGTATACCTGTTGCTTGGACAAAGCAATGAACGTGCCTATTGCAAACTCATTGTTACCTCTAGAAACAAGGGCAAAAAAAAAAAAAACAAAGCAAAATTCACAGAATTCCCTGAAGCTTAAAAGTCAAAGTCAAACTAAACGTGATGGTCATACAGATCAACACAGAGGAAAAAGTGTGCATCACTGCACAAAATTTCGATATTCAGACTCGTACCATAAGAATGACAGTTTACAGAAGGAAGATAGATTAAATTAATTAAATAAAAATAAAAAATATGATACAAAAAAGTAAATAAAGTAAAACAAATTTGAAGGCTCTATTTACATCAGAAACACAACAAATACAACAGCAGAAATAGACTCAGTAGAAATATAAGGATAATACAAAAAACAGTACTATAATAAATAAGACAGGCACACATGTAAGCTTACCCACCACCAGTATTTACCATTAACTTAGAGCTCACAGTTTTCCTAGTGCAGATAGAGACGTATGAAGTGAGCTATTCAGAGAGTTTATGTAAACAACAATGACATATTGCACACAGATGTTTTACCCATGTAGAGAGCTAGGCTATAGGATTGTTATTCTGCAGTCTGATAGCATGTGGAAAGAAGCTATTATGGAATCTGGATGTTCTGCATCTAATGCTTTTGTAGTCATTCCTTGTTGGCAGGAATTTGAACAGTCCATGAGCCGGATGGTGTATATCCCTCAATAGTTTTTGGACTCTGCCATAACATCTGTTTGAATATATGTCTTGTAGGGATTGAAGGTTGGAGCCAATATTTTTTGTGGCCTGTTTAACAATCTTATCCTGTGCATTCCCATCATTTTTACAGCAATTTCCATACGAGACAACAATGTTGTTTGTCAGTACACTCTCAATCGTGGCTCTGTAAAAGGTGAGTAGGACCTGGGGGAGGGGGGGGTTAGCTCTACAAAGTCTCCTAAGGAAATGGAGATGTTGTTGGGCTCTCTTTATAAGGTAGGAAGTGTTTGTGCCCCAACTTAGGTCTTGCAAGAAATGTACCCCTAGGAATTTGGTGCTATTTACTCTCTCCAGTGCAGCACCATTGATGATGACAAGCATGTGTAGCTTTTTCTTCTTCCTAAAATCGATGATGATTTCCTTGGTTTTCCCAACATTTAGTTGATGTCAGTGCAACAATGAACGAGTTGGTTCACTTCTTCCCTGTAGGTCCCCTTGTCTTACATCTTGATAAGACCAATTAATGTGGTGTCATCTGCAAATTTTATGATTCTATTTGCCTGATGCATAGTTGTGCAGTCATGTGTTAGAATTGTGAAAAAGAGTAGATTGAGTATGCAACTTTGTGGGACCCCAGTATTTAGGGTGATGCTGTTTGAGTGATGCTTTCCAGCTTGAACTATTTGTGGCCTTTCAGTTAGGAAGTTCATAGTTCATAGTTCATAGGTTAGTACTAGGCTAACTGCCCTTTCGAGACATTTTTAAGCCTAGCCAATTATCCCTTGTGAGACTCAAACCCTGTACCTTGTGTTTGCAAGGCAAACACCTTAACCACTAGGCCACCCTCCCAACTTGAGGATCCAGTTGCATATTGTGTTTTCTATGCCCAGTTTACTCAGCTTAGACAGCAGTTGTTGTGGAATAACCGTGTTGAAAGCCGAGATGAAATCTGTGAACAGCATGCATATGTAACCGTCCTTATTTTTCAGGTGGTCCAAGGTGTGATGAAGTGTTAAGACTATGACATCTGCAGTAGAAAGATTTGGCCTGTATGCAAATTATAAAGGATTAAATGTAGCAGACAGACAGGATATTATATTATCCATGATCATTTTTTTGAAACACTTCATCATTGCTGAGGTAAGTGCAATGATGATTTCTTGGGCAGAGGGATATCGGTATTTTTAAAGCAATTGGACCCTTTTTCCTGGCTGAGAGATTGAAAATGTCTGTGAAGACTGGTGCCGGCTGATCAGCACAGTTTTTAAGTAGTTTCCCTGGGATCGTATCCAGACTAGCTGCTTTGCTTGGATGAACCCTATGTAGGTCCTTGCATACTTCTTCCAGGTTGAGACTTAGCCATGTGGCATCTTCATTTGTGGGTAGTCACTGGTGATGTTCTATTCAATTCCTCAAATCTGCTGAAGTAGATGTTTAGCTTGTTTAAAACGTCTGGGTTATAATCACATCACATGGATAGTGGCTTATAGTCTGTGATGTTTTGGATTCCCTCTCCACAGCTGCCTAGGATCTTTCTGGTCAGAGAGCTGTCTCTGTATTTTTAGACTATAGGCCCATTTTGCTACTCTCACACCCTTGTTCAAGTTAGCCCTGTTTTTTTTCTTTTTGAAGTTACTAAAATAAAAACTACACCCACCACAGGCCACATAGCAGAGAACATAAACCAAACCATTAAGATTAAAAATTAAAAAAAAACACACACACACACACACACACACACACACACACACACACACACACACACACACACACAAAGCAAAGAAATTATCCTCAGAGTAGAATAGTGGAAAAAAAAATATGTTCATGAAATGGCAGGAGTGGGCAAGAATCCAAATGTGAATACATGCATGCCTGTTACTGAGTTCTTTAAATGGAGAAAACCTGGCAGAAAGTCTACTTATACTAACTGTGCAAGCATTGACACAGGACAATAGCATCATTTAAAAACATAAGTAATTTTTTAAATTCTTTTTGTAACTGAAAACAGGAATGAAGACCCTTAAAAAATACGACATCCAGCTAAAAATCTGGACATCTGATTAAAATCTGGAAACTGTAGTGAACTGTATCACAAAATCCTACCACACAAGGACATTTATATTTGCTTTAGAAAAAAATGGAGCTGTAAGATGTGTACACTCGTTCTTTAAAATATTGTTGACACGAGTATGTTTGTCATGTAGTGTGGTTTTCTGTGTACTACTAGACAGCTTCAAAAATTACATGTGATGAGGGTGATTCAGAAAACTGTAAAAAGTAAATCAAGCTTGAAAATAGAGACATACCTCCACAAATAGTAACAGCCTGTGCAGGAGTAAATTAGACAGGAAAATAAGAGTGTTCCTCCAAAATAGGGACATTTAAGAGGTATGTGGACTATTGCTAAAGAATACTAACAGCAGAAAAAGAAAGGCTGGGAAATAAGAGTTATGCTTACTGGTGACAAAATGTGCAAGAACCACTAGAGCACTGGGCCATGTACGTTCCATTTCATTAGTATTTACAGGAGGGAAGGCGCCGCAGATCACGCAACAGACTTTTTTGCTCTCATGTAGAGGGTGAGGGTATTAGGGATTTGGCGCTGCCCCTTAGCAGAGAAGGAAGGAGCGCCAGATTTTAGAGTGGATATTGTTTTTACTGTGCTCAGGAAGTGTGTGATGGCTTAGGGTAGAAGGGCATGCCACTCCTTTTTTAGGAGAGGACAGAGGAGATTTTTTTACTGCTAAACCTACTCTTAAGGAGTGCTAGATCAGAGAGTGGCATGGGGTGTTAAATGAACCAGCTACAGCTCTATTTTTTTTTTCTTTTTACTGGCTATTTTTAAGGTCATATTCAGCTTTGAGCTTCATAATAATTCCTTTAAGCTCCTTATTAGTTTACTTAAGTGTGCTCTTGTGGTAGGGAGAATAAGAACTCTCATAAGCATTAAGTAAATCCTTTCTCTTTGTTATATACTTTATAAATACTGGTATTCCACTAAAGTTTTTTTTTATTTCTTTATATATTTAGTACAGAAAGGGACTGCCTTATCAATACAACTATTTAAGTAGAAGTAAAAGTCAGAAGCATAGGCAGTGACTTCAGCAATGGGATCCATCAGAGAAGGATTACAGCATAATTTATTTTGGTCATCACGCAACTGAAGAAAGTTTGGTATTTAATAGTCCTTAAGCACAGGGGTATTTGCAGAGGAAATATCATCAGTTTTAAAGGAAAAGTTGACTGATTATGGTCTTGTTTACTTCACATATGCCTGTTACAGTAAGGAGAAGGAGTGGTACTGTACCCATAAAGTGCTAAGAGACATCATACCGTTCTGTACCTATCCTTTCTTGGAATACTTGCATCTTTCTGTACAGGCCTACAGCTGCACCAGTCACATACACTACCTAATAACTGTTCAAACATGCTCAGGAAAGCATATAAACCGCAGCAACAATACCAATAATGTATACCTGTGTCTACTTCAATATATCAAAGTACAACAATATTGAATCTCAATTCGTCAATGCCATAAAATCGAAAGCTCACTTACTCGAACTTCTGGAACAGTGAAACGGCTTCCAGGAATGTAACCACTTGGTTGCCATGGAGAACTTTCCCCTTTTCCCCACATTAGTGTGATCTCAGAGTTGGTATATTTAGTTAGGGGAGGCAAAGCCCCCCACTCCAGTGAGTTTTGTATGGTTTGTTTTGTTGATTTTCAATGGTGGCCAAGTAGTTACATTCCTGTAAGTCGTTTTCTCTGTTCCAGGAGTTCCAGTAAGTGAGCTTTTGATTTTATGGCTTCAATGAATTGAGATTCGATAATGTTGTACTTCAATGTAATGAGGTAAACCCATATACCTGACAACACTTAACACAATTAATGTGTCTGATATGCATGCAGCTGACACAGAAGTAATGTAGTAATGAAAAAGTTTCTAAAGCAGGAGCATTTAAAAAAAAGTAAAGATATACACACCCCTGAGCCTGGAAAGCCTTTCCATCTTACTCCAGTATAGGAGAATATTCACCTCTATAGCCTTCTGAGCTATAGAAAAAATATTTTAATAACATACCTACTAGCTACTGTTTATTAAAGAGAAAAACACAATATCCATATAAACCGGACAAAGATACTTATAATTCATGTCAGGGGCCCTTACTCTGAACTCTTCTTTGTCTCAGAGGGTCATGATGAAGCCTTCACAGGTCACTGTAATGGTGCCTGAATTGCTCACCAGAGTGAGGTATGCCAGTGGCAATTTTGCCAGCACTGGCAAGACAGTACCAGGCATCCACCTTACATGGGGGACCCTCATAGGAGTTCCCAAGCAAGCTCTCCTGATGGTCTCTATGCAATAAATAAAGGAAGAGTTTTGACTCCTTACTGCACTACCAGGGCATCCTGCCAAATAAAATGCCATTAGAAGTCGTGACTTTGCACTAGGTCACATTCCAGGCAATAATGAATGGTATTTGTGGTATTTCATTGTCACAATAATTTTTGTTTTGTCAATAGCTATAAAAAATAAGGCATCTGTAGTATGACTTCTGGCTGGGTGTAGAAAAATGGCATTAAAACTACTGACATGTCAGGGTGGCATAAACGTATGAGAAATTGCATGACATATATGTACTATCTGTGTGAGGTTTAATTTTGAGACTAAAAGTGTTCTTTAGCACCCCTATCAGCTGCAAATGTATTATATGTTACATAGTATTAGGTTCTGAGGAACTCTTGGATATTATACCATGACCCCCCCATTAATATTCCAAAACGTGCATGCTGATTGGCCAGCGTGCACGTTGTAAATCGACTTATACTAATGGAAAAAGGTCCGGTCGCCTGGACTTTTTCCATTAGTATAAGTCTTTTTAAAAACACTGTCTCGCTATGTTAAAGGAGTTTAACATAGTGACACAGGTTTAAAAAAAGCAACGGAGATCTCCGTTGCTTTTTTTAAAACTGTCTCACTATGTTAAACTCCTTTAACATAGCGACACAGTGTGTAAAAAGCAACTGAGATCTTGCTTTCTCCGTTGCTTTTTTTTTTAAACCTGTCTCGCTATGTTAAATGAGTTTAACATAGCGATACAGCTTTAAAATAAGCAACGGAGATCTCTGTTGCTTATTTTAAAGCTGTCTCGCTATGTTAAACCCATTTAACATAGCGAGACAGGTTTAAAAGCAACGGAGAAAGCAAGATCTCCGTTGCTTACTGTTTCGCTATGTTAAATGGGTTTAACATAGCGAGGCAGCTTTAAAATAAGCAAAGGAGATCTCTGTTGCTTATTTTAAAGCTGTCTCGCTATGTTAAACCCATTTAACTTAGTGAAACAGTAAAAAGCAACAGAGATTTTGCTTTCTCCGTTGGTTTTGGCCACAGCTCTGATGTACTGCGTAGGCATGCGCAGTACATCAGAACTGCATGATACCAGACAGCTGCGGAAGGGCAGCAAAGAGGCATTATACAATGCCATTATTTAAGAAAAGTAATTATTTCTTTTCTTAAATAATGTCATAGTATAATAGCAATAACCCACTTCTGGGTGTGGGTAATGCGGGATTTACCCATGGTTGTCTTTGTTTGGTCCCTCAGGCTTCGCCCTTGGGACCAAACCACACCAACCGTGGGTCAATCCCGCATTACCCACACCCAGGCGTGGGTTATTGCTATAAAGTTCTATAAAGATGTGTGTGTTATTTTTTATCCTGGTGTTTGTGGATTGTAGCATGCTAACTTTACCACTGTTGATAGTTTCAAACATGCTTTCAGCTCTTCAAGCTGACATTTTACATTTTGACCTGCCCACAGAGTCTCACTGCACTCCATAGGTGGTCATATGGGCGTGTGAGACTGAGAGAGTCTCTTAGCATGACTATGTTCATCATACCTCTCAACATCTTAGCACAAGAAATCTGGACAAAGGCAAACATAATGGAAGGACAAAAACCCAAAAATTGGGGCATATTTTAAATACTGCTCCTATAAACTTAGATAGTTGCTGGAATAATATGTTATACATTGGCATGTATTTTCTGAAGGATACAAAGTCTGAAACTCAAATGTCTGTCATTATTTAGTGACTTCAACCCTTAATGATTTTCCAGAATGCCACAAATTTTATGAGGAACAGACCAATATATGAGGCAAAAATCTGGACATTCTGTGAAAACCTGGACAGTTGAGAGGTATGATGGTCATAGCTATGATGTGTAGAAAGGGCAGTTCTGAAACAGTCATGAACTGGCCTTTAATTTGCATAATCACCAGACTCAGAGGCTCAGATCTCACATTAGAAATGCCAACAGCAGCGGATGGACTCATTGTGCTAAGGAAGACTACGGATAGCAAGCAACATTACTGAAATTTGCTGCACCTGAAGAAAGTTGTTGAGAAGGAAGGAACATTTCCTTTTTTATAAGGCGAACCTTACTTTTCCTAGACATTTAACTTTGCTAGACTGACTTCATCACATCCTTGCTTGTAGAAATCCTCTAGCAATATGAGTTTTTATGATCGTGGGAACATTTGTAACTTCCTGCTTCAGTAAAATTTGTAAACAAGGCAAACATACTAATGAAATGAGAAGCTCAGCTAGGGTTAAACTGCTTGCAGAGAAGAGACAATTCAGCATTAAAGGTGGAAAGTAATACTGTTCAGAATTGTTGTCTGCTGTCATTGTGAAATTTAGAAAAAGATCATGCAAGTGTCAGGAGTGCTGCCTGGTGTTGTTGTATGAGGGTGTGTTCAGATTTGTGAATAATGTTGACATTAGAGTCTAAACTGCCTACTGTAGCTGCTGTATTATCTCCCTCCCTGCCCTCTCGCTCTTTTGCAGAGCCCTAGTTACTTCCAGTCTTTAACTGCCCTCACCCACTTTTTCTTTCTCCTCCCACTCCCTCCTACATCCTCCCTAATTTTATAAATATTCCTTGTCCCATACAACGCCATCTTTTTTCCCCTGGTCTACCTCTCAGCTGCTGTGCGTCCCTGGATTCGGAGTCCATACTTTAATTAAGGTGAGCTCTGCTGTATCTGGCTAGCTATTTTCATTTTTCCTTCCACTTAATTGTGCGAAGATAGATCGTTTTATTTGCTTAGGTAGCAACCATTAACTACGCTAAATGTTCTTATGCAATATTCGCCACTAATGGCTACCAGTGTTTGCGTTCCTGCACGTGGAATGGATATACGCTATCTTAAATAGTTGTATGCCATTCCGCTTCTATTTACTGATGAATAGAACTTAAATGTATCTGCTTTATACACTCAGAAGCTAGAGGCTCCAATGCTATATTTTGGTTGAACTGTTATTGTTTATAAAGGATTATTGCTTTATACACTTGTAATCTTCTCCTATGCTAAAACATTTGGATTGTCTGTACTGGGGAGCATATTTTACTTTCTGTGTAAGTGAACTTGGGAATTGTCAATGGCTACAGCTACCTGGGTTTGCGTTCCCGCTCTTGAAACAGATATACTGTATTGTGAATAGCAGCTTGAGTCTCTGTTGCTATCCTTGTTGAGTAAACATTTTACTTTAACTACTAATGCCTTAAATGAAGAGCGAGGCTGAATACTAGCCCTATACTTTACTGCTACTGAAGATTACTCTTGAATAACCTATATAGAATAAATACTTTGCTTTAAACTGCTACATATGAATAGCGAGGCAGAATACTAGCCCTACCCCTTACTTTTACTGAAGAATACTGTTGAATATACTGTACTGACAAACATTAGAACTATTAGTGATGCTGCACTGCTGCTTTCTTGTACAATAACAACCCCCAAGCTAATATAGCATCTTGGCGATCTTGTTTCAGGAACTTTGCTTTGAAATGTACACTCCTGCAGTTTATAAAGGTCCTATTCTGAATTGTACTGTTTATTTGTACTAATGCTTCAGCTGAAATACTTTTTGACTTTGAATAAGCCATATTAATTTGGCGCCCATGTTTTCCTACCTATATTTATGCTGACTTTGCCTGCACTTGAACAATATTCTTTGCTCCTTACCTTAGTCTCTGTTAAATGCAAATTGTACTTCTCCACTTACAGAGTGGCATTGCTGCGATTGTATGACATTATTCTCAGTCTACCAAATCTATTACTGGCTATACTACTGGAAATGTGTGCTCTTTTTAAGTTGCCTTTTGTTATATTGTATATGTAGAACAGTGATATATTGCCTAAGTTCTGAATATCAGTACCTAGTATTTCTACTTAGTGTGCCTAATATGCTGTTTACTTTACTTCTTGTTTCTCTCTGCTTTTATTTACCCAGCTGTCCAACCTGTCTTATTGTCCTCCAGTGGGAGACTGCTCTGTCGCTGCTGACCAACGTCCTTCACCCATCATATCTTCTACTGTCCATTACCTAAACTGAGGACTTGAACTTTAACCTCCCTGTGCAACAGTTCCTCTAAGAAGAAAAATAAAACAAAAGAAAGTATGCGTTCCTAATACAACTAACTGTACTAAATCTAGATCTGTTTAGATACTCCAGGATTTTTTTATGTACACTCCCTAACTAGGTCAACCGGCAGCCAAAGCCTTTCCTTAACGTCTTGCTTGCCCTCTCCTCTTGTGTCCTCTGTTCACTAAACATAAATCCCTCCCCCCTTGTACTTTCCCAGACCTGCTACATTCCATAAGAAGCTGCTCTTTACTATATAACTTTTGTCCACTAGGTGGTGTCCTTCTCCCTGTCTTACCCCACTGACTCAAACCACATCCCATAGACTTGCAGTTTTTATATAAATTGTAGAACTGCTGCCCCTACATCTTTTTCTTTCCTTCTACCTGTACACTAATTCACTTATTTTTGCCTGTCTACTATCCCTAATACCTAGGCCTTTACCTTCTACCCATCCCCAAACTTACCTTACCAGTTCAGCTCTCCACTGATAGTTTTTCCTTGGGCTCTCTCCTTCAGTGGCTCTACCTGCTCCGTTCGCCCTCCGGGCTCACTCCGCTCCCATACCCTACCCCCAAATCTCACTCACCCCCAGTGCATTTACCTTTATAGTCACTTGAATCTCCTCCCCATTTCCCCTCAGCCTATCCCATTTCTTTGCCCCTCCCCCTCCTAGCTGCAATTCAGTTAGTTACCCCTCCCCCCTCTATCCCTTACCTGACTGTACTTTCACATATACTTCTCTTCCTTACATCTCCAAACTCTCCCCATTTACTCTGCCTCCTCTTCTAAAATCTATCCTACTCTATTGATCCATGTCTCTTCCACTTCAACTCACCTCCGTTACATGTATTCTCCTCCTAATAACTCTCTATAATGCAACCTCCTATTCCTCTACCAAACTGCCCCCCTCATTCTCCCACCCCTACACCTCCACTCTCTCCCTTCCCCACCCATTGACACTCCACTTTTATTTAATATCCCCCTCCCTACTTCAACCAAACCCATTTCATTACTTTAAATTAAAACTCCTTACAGTTTCTTTAAAACCTCTTGCTACCAAATCAGAACTGTATCTCCCTCTAACTTCATGTCACAATCCAAAGGTTCTCCTCCTCTCTCCCTCTTCTTGGCTTGCTCTAGCAGGTGACATCCACCCCAACCCTGGGCCCACATCCAGTAATAATCTCTCTCCCACTACCTCCTCTATTAGAAAGAGCCATAAATACCTTAAGTTCATTACCATTAACACCCAGAGTATAAATAACAAAATAACAAACTTCCATGCTTGGCTAAATCACACTGTACCTGACATAGTAGCAGTCACAGAAACGTGGCTAAAACCACACATTACTAACTCTGAGATTATACCACCTGGCTTCCAAGCTCTTCGATTCAACCGCCAAAACAAAAAAGGAGGTGGAGTAGCCTTAATCTACAACTGCCTGCTGAATCTCTGCCCTTACCAGAATCCCATTCCTCAGTTTAATAATGCCAAACTAATCATAGGAATCCTCAAAATGAACATCTTTAAAAGTATCTGTATTATAGCCATCTATATTCCCCCTGGTGACAACACTTCCACCCTAGAGAATATTCTTTTATGGGCTTCAAACAACATCAAACTTGAGACTTACATTCCAGGTGATGTCAACATCAACTGGAATAAAATTAATAACAATACTCCCACTCTATCTATCAATCTTTATAATTTTACTCAACTAATAAACAACATTACCAGACCTAACAAAAACAATCCCCCAGGGTCCATCTTGGACTGGATCTTAGTCAGCCACCCTAATAACATCTCTGACTCTGGTATACTACCTCACTCAATAAGTGATCATCTTCCAGCCTTTATTCTCCAAGCTGCCCAACACCTCCCTCACCATCACCAATATGCCCACACTCGTAACCTCACTAATTTTAACCCTTCTATATTTTCTGAAACCCTTAAACTACCAAATTGGGATATCCTAAAAACTCTTCCTCTAGATGAAGCCTTAGAAGTCTTCAATACTACCTTCCTTGGAATCCTAAACTCCCAAGCCCCACCTCGAACAAAACAAATAAAATACAACTCTGCCCCTTGGCTAACTAAGGACACTAAAACTCTCATGCTACAAAGGGACAAAACATGGAAACTCTACAATAGAAATAAACACCCAGCTACACTCCTTCAATTTAAGCAACTCCGCAATCTAACCAAAAAACTTATCACAAAAGATAAAAAATCGTACTACACCAAACTACAGTCTACCCACTCAAAAAATCCCAAATATTCTGGAATTCCATCAACTCCCTTTTACACCCCGGTACTAAATCCAATCCCTGTCCTGACAACAATAAGACCGACACAGAAATAGCAACCCTTTTTAACTCCTTCTTTACTAACTCTATAGCTGAACTTACTAAAACCTTCACCAAATCCACCGCTCCCCTACCCCTAAGCCTACTTCCCCCTCCTCTCCCCATTCCTGCTCCCCTAAACTCCCTCCCACTTTTTATCTAAAACCTGTGTCAACCACCTGTATCAAAAAACTTCTTTCCAAACTCAAGCCATGCTCCAATGCCCCAGACAATATCCCTTCACTCTTTCTCAAGCTCGCCGCAGATGGTATCGCCATATCCATCAGCATTCTCATCAATAGATCCATCCAGGAATCTTATGTTCCCAAACTATGGTGAGCTGCCTACATCCTGTCCCTTCATGAAGGAGGCAAAAATAATAGCATTTCTAACTTCCATCCAATAGCCATTCTTTCCCCAATTTCAAAAGTCCTTGAAAAATGTATCCACCTGCAACTCATGCCCCACCTCCTCAATAACCAACTCCTCACCCCTACTCAACACAGTTTCCGTCCTGGCCACAGTACCATTACTGCTCTCCTCTCTTTCGTAGACATTGTCAACCTTGCCCGTGACTCTGGAGATATTGTCTCCACTGTCCTTCTTGACCTTTCCAAGGCATTCGACACTGTATCCCAAACACTCCTTCTTAATCACCTTTCTAACCTCAATCTCTCCCTAAATTCCCTTTCTTGGTGCAAAAGTTATCTCTCAGATAGATCCCAAGCTGTGAAATGGCAAACGGGTACTTCTACCTTCCATCCTACCCCTACCAGAGTTCCACAGGGTTCTATACTCAGACCAATGCTCTTTAATGTCTTCATCAATGATTTTCACTCTACAATTCCAAACTCTGAAATAGTGCAATATGCAGACAACTCCACTTTAGTCTGCTCAGCCTTCCCGAGCTCCAGGCCAAGACCCAATTGGCCTTCACAACTACAGAGAATTGGATGCTTCAAAACCATCTCTCCCTTAATGCCAATAAATCCCATATCATTCTTTTCTCCCCCTCAAAAGCCCTCCCACTTGATAAGCACTCTTTCAAGATCACCAGCCTCACCCACTCCTCAATAGAAGTTGTTACTTGTGCCAAACTGCTTGATGTTACCATTGATAAACACCTGAAATTTAATAGTCATATTCAACTAAACATAAAAAAAACATCAGAAGCTCGGTATGCTTTATAGAAATGCTCCCTTACTATCATTAGCTACAAGATAAACCCTCACCTCCACCTTCCTTCTATCTTCTCTGTTGTATAGTGCTCCCCTTCTAACCAACCTCACAGCTTCTATCTCCTCAAAACTAGAAAGTTGCTGCAATAAAATCACCAAATTTGCTACTAACTCTACTCATTCTACACACCATTGCATCTCCCTTCATAGTCTTCAATGGCTAGAACTCCCTAATCATCTTGACTACCTCCAACTTACTACTGCCCACAAACTAATTTTTAAACCCACTGCTTGCCCTGCACTATCTAATATCTTGCCTTTCTACAATCCTCTCAGGCCCATAAGATCAGCCCACCAAAATCTTCTTTCAGTACACAAACCTAAACGACCCCCTGGCCACCTACTACATTCTTATACTATAGCAAAAAAATAGAACTTGCTTCCTCCCCTGCTAAGAATCACTACAAGCCCTGAACAATTCAAATCTCTACTCCATTCTCACCTCTCCCAAAACTGGATATGTAATTGTATACTTCCTCCCTAAATCCTATTACATCCCCTTTTCATTATTCTCCCTCCTGCCCCTCTTCTTCCACCTCTTTCTTCAGCTCCCCACCCTCAACTTCTTTAACATTTTCCCCCTGTATAAACTCTATATAAATACTTTTTATATCTTCACTTCCCCACTGCCTATAATGCCTCTTCTTGCAACTGTATCTTTGACCATTACCGTAAAATGTATCTTTGACCACAAACATAAAATTAATCTTTGTCTAATTGTTCTTTTTATCTTCCTCCTGGCATTTCTTCTCCTTTATTTCTTTGCACCACCTCTTTCCTACATTTCTCTTCTGATTTACTTCATTTTCATTTGATATGTATGTGTATTTTTCTTTGCTAACAATACAATTGTATAAAAAATTTATTTTTACTTGTTTGTAAATTGTTTAAGTGTGCAATGTGTTTGTAATATGGAGCTTTAAATGTGCAATGTGTTTGTAATATGGAGCTTTTCTCCCCGGGTCTCCACTGAAAACGGGCTTTTGGGCCCAGTGGACATCCCCGGTTATCAAACTGGAAATAAATAAATAGAGATAAAGGCATGTTGAATGTAAGTTAAGTCATACAGCCATTGCCATATGTATAACCATTACCATGTGTATAACCATTAACATATGTATAACCATTGCCATATGTATAGCCATTGCCATATGTATAGCGATTGCCATATGTACGTTGTTTTTGCAGTATGAAAGGGAATGTTTCATTGGAAGAATGTTCCTATAGCAGTAGTATCATAGCTGAACATAACCATTACTGGAGATGCTTGCTAATGCATTTTATATACTGTATTGTGAATGCTTGTACAGCTGCCTGGTAGAATCTCTTGTCAGGTTACCTGAAATACGGGTATGTATACCGGTTACACTCTTACCCTACCATTTAGGAGGGGATGCTATGGCACTATTTGTGGTAGTAGTTCTGTTAAACCAGTGTCTCTGACAATATAATATATATCTGCAGCTGTAATCAAATCATCACAACAGGGGTGGTTCAATGCAAAAGGTGTTGTTTAAAAAATGTATCTTTATCCACATGCTCACACACTTCATTCTTTTCCCACACAGAATAATGTTTGACAAAGAAAAGGCACGTAAATGCAAGTTATCCCTTGCAGAGAATAATGTGTTGATACAGATCCTCCATCTTCAATGTCGACTGATATTCATCAAGTAGACATCTGATTGACTCTACCATGGCTGTGTCTAGCAACATGCAGTGAATGATATGAATTTGTCAGTGGCCATGGCAGGGACTTCCACATCCAGCAGGTCAGATGGTGGGTCACCAGTGTAATTTGTGATGCTCAGAACCATGCTGTCCTCCTGGAATGGGAGAGTAGGTGAATGGGAGGCAGTACTTTGGCTGAATTTCCATTAACTAAGACTGTGATACTTCTTGACTCTGTTTGGGGGGGCATCAGAAATTCAGTATCTTATGAGGGGTGCTGGACTTTGTTGTAGAACTCCAATGTATTTCTAGAATCTCCATAGGAGATGCCCCAGGTGTGTGTGCAGTGAATGTATACTGCATAATTGTGTGGTACGGTGCTTTTCTCTAAATGTAGTTTTGTGTGTTCTATAGGAACATCAGAGCTTCAAAAACAACAGCACATGTACAAGGTAAGGTCTGTCTTTTTATGTTCTACCAATATATGCCATGCTTACTTTCATTTTTCTGCACTGGGAGTAAAGTAAAAGTGATGGGTGTTACTTATTGTGCATATTTTCATTTGGTGTCTTCACAGGTGACATACTACCTGACTTCCCATTGATCAGTACCAGGCTGCTGATCCACAAGACAAATAGTAGCTTAGCCACAATACCCACATTGTAGGTACCCATTGTCATAACTAATTTAAAACTAGTTATGACTCCTTCTATGGCGGGGTTGTTGGGCCAGATCCTGGGTATATTCACAATTGCCCATCAATTTGTCTTGGTTATGCTCATGGATATACCACTGCTTGAAGTTGGAGATAAGTATGACTTTGGCCAGTATCATGGTATACTTCATTCACCTTTGTCTGATATGGTCCTTCCCTACTGTTTGGTCCTCTATTGACTCCTCATCTACCTCATCCTCCACTTCCTGGTATGGTGGAATGTGGGGCAGATTCTTCCTGCATGAACATTCCCTGCTGCAACTGTTTCTTCAATATTATGTCAAATAACATTGCACATACTGGGAATATCTCTGTACATGTGTCAGGGATATATTGCAAGGCACCACCAGATACAGCCAGGCAGTGAAAGTGTGACTTCAGCAGTCCAAACACACCATTATTGATTACCTGGGCTTGTGACAGGGAATAGCTGTAGCCATAGTCTACTAGAATCTGTGGAATTCTGATTGGTGTCATTAACCATGGCTCCAGGTCATATCTGGCACTGCCAGCAAGATGGTCGTGGGAAAAATCACCCCACAAAAACACTGATACTGGTTACAAGTGGGCCATATGTGGGAGTCATGTGTATTGCCTGGGTGGCTAGCAGACATGCTGTAGATTATAACCTGTGCATTACAGACCATTGGGCAATTAACATAGTGGTGAACTTTACAGTTAATGCATCTTCCTCCCAACTCACCAGGTGGGACCTTTATTTCAATATGTGTGCAGTCTATGGCCCGCAAGTACCTCAGAGTAATGGGCTATCTCAGAAAAGTCCCACACGGTGTTGGCCTTCTCCTCCTACTACATGGAAAGCACATATGCTCTCCCACATGCTGTAGCATGGTATCGAGGAATAGGTGGAGTATACTTAAGGCAGATACCTGGGATACCCTCTACTCTGTGATTTGCTGGTTGGTGGAAGGCCCAGTAGCTACTATTCTCAAAGCGACATATACCTTAGTATCCACTGGGATAGTACTTCATGATTCCCATGGGTCTGCAGATGAGGGTGACAGATATCAACCAGCATGGTTACTCTACCCAGATGGTAGCAGTGTATAATTTCAGTGTCATGAAGGCCTTGAAACATTAAGCACTGTCGAGAAACTCAAGGCTTCCAAGGGCAAAAACATGCAATAGTGTGGCTACCAGAAGTGAGTACAGGCTGTTGCATATACATATTTATTAAATCTGTGGCTATCCCTAACATCATTCTCCTATTCCTGATGATTCCAAGATGGCTGCCGACTAGACAAGTCCCTATTTACTGAGCTCCTCACAGTTATGTAATATCTGTTTTTTTTACAACTTAGGAGTGAGATTTTTCCTCAGTTTTTTTCACAAAAAGCTTCTCTAAAGTTCTTCTTGCGCATCTGGGATATTTGTTTCTTTGGAATTTTCAATTTGTGAAGTATTTTACCTTAGAACAGTATTGTGGTTCCAGCCACTGTGGATTTATCCAGATTGAAGATTCTTCTCAGTACCTGCTGCCCTGACTTCACTCCTCCTCTCTGGGCATGGCTTCTAAATCTGATTCCATGGAGACACAAGCTACAAAGGGCAAATTTTCTTCCATGCTCTCACCTGAGAAGGATTCCAGTTCAAAAAGACTAAGAACAAATAAACAATCTCCTGAAGCTTCTAAAGTAAGTAACAAAGACTTAATTGACTCAAATTTTCATTTAGATGAACTAAAATTAGCATTACAACCTATTCAAAATGCTATTCAAAGTTTCTCTGAACAATTTACTGAATTTAGTAAAACTTTGAAACAAATAGGTGAATGAATGGATTTGATTGAAAGTAAAAACACAGCTTTAGAGATAAAAACTGATTCATTGGAAAATGATTTAAAATCTAAGGAAAAGAGTATTACAGATATCCAAATTAAATTACTGGACTTAGAAGCTAGAAGTCGTAGAAATAACATCATTATTAAACTTATGATAATAAAAACTTATTAACAATAACAAAACAGATCTTTGAGGCTTTGTTAAACTGTGAGGCAACTTCAAAATCTATAATTATAGAAAGAGCACATAGAGCTTTACACACAAATCAGGATTCTTCTTCTCCTCGGATCATTTATACTAAGCTACTTAACTTTCAAGACACCTATCATATCCTTGAAGCAGCAAAAAGCAAAAAACAGTTTGTTTGGAGAAATAATAAACTATCATTTTCTCAGGACCTTCCTCTTCAAATAAAAATGAAAAGACAAAGACTTTCACCTTACTGTGCAGATTTGATTAAAAGAGGGATAAGATTTCGTATGAGTTATCCAAATACTTTATCTTTTTCTTACAATGACAAAAGATTTATGTGCACTGATCCTAAAGAAGCAAAGGAAATTTTTCTTAAAACTTTCAAGAAGTTGCCAGACTCAGTGTCCTAATGTTACTCTATTTATTTAATCTCTAATATGAAATGTCTTTTATTTACCATATGTCTTTTCATTCAGAAATGATGGTTTTATATAATAATTTGTTTGGAAAATTTTAAATGGTAAAGTTTTGTGCTTTTACAGTACTGATGTTTTTTTATGCCACATTTATTTTGGTGATAAATTCATCTGACTTAAAATGTGTTGACATAAACTTGTTATAGGTTTAAACAGTCATTAGGAATTTTGGAGGGAAACTCTATGTGTCTCGAGACACGCTTAAGCTATTCAGATTGTGCATTGCTTTACAGTCACATTTCTTACATAGCACGCACTCTCTGCTGATGTGCAGAAACCCAGAATGACGTCATCATAGGCATGGAGAATCCAACGTATTCAGTCTACTCCCTTTTATATTCAGTCCACTAAATAGGTTGTTTGCTTATATATATATATACAGTGATCTTTAGTAGTAATTATTTAATGCTTTTAGCATTCAAATAATATCCATGTTTTGTCCATAGAGAATATTTCCATTCAAGTATTTGCTGCAAGCATTACAATAATGATTTAAATTAAACCTACTGTTGTTTTTTTTTGCTCCTCGCAGCATGATAATTGCTGATATATTCCTGCATTACATAGCGAGTGAGCGCTGCGATCAAAATCACTTATTTTCATTTGTAATCGCTCCTTAAACACATCACCACTGTGCATTAACAATATCTTAAAATATTGGATTCCAATTCTCAATATTTTAATTAATATTGAGTACACTTTCTTTACCAAATATAGCGTGGACATGGATAGAAGCAACAATCAATAAGTGCTGTAAAATACAGCGTGTCAAAGGACACGCCTCTTATCAGTTTCTTTCTTTGAGTACCCAAATGTCATATAATCCTGACAAATGTAGTTGTATATCATTTTACATATCTCAATGCTTCACTTACCTATATATAGAGTGAATGTACTAAATCCTAACACGCCGCTAAATATATAAGGTGCTTATGAATCATTATAAAAAGATTAAATTTAAGTAAATAACCAACGATGAATGCAGCATGCCAGCTCTAAGATGTTATATAAATATTCACAAACACAAATGCATAGTGAGTTATTTTAAGTACATAATTCCTTACTCATGACTCACTAAAAAACATATATGCATAATGTATACAACATAACTAGAGATGTAATCAAAATATACGGACATATTGATTCAAGATGTCAAGTGAGATTTATTGAATATCAAAATAAGAGAACTCACAAATAACAGTTGTGATAAAACTTAGGATAGGATATGTTGAGTTGGTGAATACTGGATCCTCTCTGTTTAAAATTCAAGATGTTGAATGGCACAGCTGACATTGTTGTTAGCATGTTTGTATCTTATGTTTCTTTAAATTTCTATATACTTTGTCAACTTGAAGGTTGTCATGTTTTTCACAGGAAGGATTTTAAAATACTGGTCAGAAAATGTAATCGATGCTCATGGTGCTAGATCATGGAATCTCTAGCACATCCAGCTGGCTTTTAGTGACTTGAAGGATAAGCAGCAGAAACAAGGAGCAACTAATCAAACTACTGCTAAAATGTATGTTACATTTTGTTTACTAAGATTTATACCAAAAATATACAGACATGTCATTGATAATCTGTTTTATAACTAGATTTTTAGCTAATCTGTACTAATAAACTGCTGGTTATATTGTTTAATTTAAATAAGTCATTAACTGCTTAGATGATTTAAGTAATCTATAGTTCAGATATCATTATAGGAATGTATTTTATGTATGTGGGATTATTATATTTTATACTTATGTTAAGTAACAAAATGTTTTGACTGAAAGTTACATTAATGTCATATACTAATGAAACTGCTATTTATTTAGTATCAAAGGTTTTGTTTACAGACATCACTTGATTTTTGATTATTTGTGCTTTTTCTAACAGGCAATGTTGGTTTTCTTTTTTTCACTGGGTTTATTCAATATACAGCTCACTAATTGTTTTATAGAAATAATACTAACAAACTATTGATATAGGATTTTATGTCTGTTTTAGCTAGATAGCTGTTCAGTAAGCTTTCTCAGCACAAAAATGGGGAGTTGCATTGGTTATATGGATCCTGTAACTCTAATATTTGAAATATGTATTAGTTTTATTCACTTCAGATATATACAGTATATGTAAGTTTTCAAAATAATATTAGAATATTATATTTGCTATTTATGGTGTGTTTTTGTCTTTATCAGATTAGTGCAGTTCTTTTCCTTTCTGTGAAATGTTTTCCTTCGTCATGTATGTTTCTTTATTCACATGCTGATCTATAGATATTTTTGCTTTTATTTTATAACTTGGTTCATTTATGACATACAATTTAGTTTTGTACTCTATGATCTTGCTTAAATATATTTCAAGGGTTTTAGAAGATTGTTATTACCATATATGTTTTCTATTGACATATTCCAGGGTACATATATTATATTTCTATTGATATACAAATATTGGCTTATAGATGGAATGTTTGTCTATTAATAGAAATATACAAGAATTACATGAGGAAAATCATGTTGGTCATCTTGTGTATAGACAGAGGTGTAAATATGTTTAGTGTAATTGACTTGATTTCAGTCCTTTCAAGGACTATATGTAATGTTTATATTGTTAAATTTGAATACTTGGTAACCAAAATTGTCAATTCTATTTTGTTTATTTTTGATTTCTCTAAATTTCATCTGTATTTTAAGTTCTTTTTGTACATATTGTTTGATGTTATTATTATTCTGATCTTTTTTCCAATACCTATATGAGCTGCAAATTTGCTTAAACCAAGTTGTTTTACATTTAAGTCAGCTCCTAAATTGTATTGCTATATATAAATCAATAAAAAGTTTATTGAGAAAAAAATCATTCTCCTATTCCTCTCCTTTAACACAGGATTTATGGTGGTCAAATTCACTGGTGGTAGCAGCAACAGTCGCAGATTTCATATGATTCTGAATTTCTTTGTCTTATTGTTTACCCTCATTTGCATACACCGAGTCTCCAATTTTAATACTGTTGATCAATCACCATGTCATTATATCACCATTAGCATACAATGCTGGCAATTATATTGCTTGGCCTATTCCGCTCGCACTCCTTGTTGGTATGACTCATACACCGCATGGCTACTCATTATGCACAGTTGCCAACGGCAATGCAGACAGTGCCACTTAAAGTGACATAATGTGTTTCTTTAAAGTACACTATCAACAGAAAAAGATATGAATTAAAACAACCTGTAAGGAGTAGAACCACAAGTATATAAGTGAGTTGTGACTACTTGTTGGTTGTTAATGTTTATTTATTTAATTTGATTTTATAGCAGCTAGAGTCCAGGGTCTGTATTCATCTAAGACCCTTTAAAGTATAAGTAGAAATAATTACTAATAACTGGAATCCACCACATATATCACATGAGCTCTTATGTAGTACATAAGTGAATGCACAGTTTTTTACAGCAGAACCAGCAACTTAGAGAGTGCCTAGATAAACACTTCAGAAATGTATATTCACAAAGGTATAGCATACTAATGCATTGTATTTCTAGCTTTTGGCATTTAACTGCCATAAAAGCCATTTGGGCACTGGTAATGCATTAAATAGTTTAGTTCATGTGGCTGGAGTAGAATGAACTCTTTGCTGGGCTCTATTGTGTTGCATTTTTTGGCTGTGCACACTGCTATTGCATTCACTAGTTCTAACGACATTATGCTTTGCTACCAGGTCCAAAGACATAAAGGATTGTTTTTAGTTCAGTTCCATCAGTGTGCTCTTCATAGGTACTTATTAGACTAGTGATCCCTGAGGATCTTTAGAAGCCTAACCATACATTCTCATGAAATTTGTTAGCCCTTATATTTTAGTACAAGTTACCCAGAGATGAGCAGAACATATACATGTTACCTCATCCATGAGGGACAAGGGAGCTTGTGCATTTACTGCTAATCTGTTTATACTGGTTATTACGTTTTATTTATTTGGGTTACTTTTTGGCACTTTTTTCTAGGGAGTTCAGGAAATTGCAGGTGTTCTCTGCATTCTCCTTGCTTGAGGCTTAATTAAAAGTTTTTTTGAATGGATTGACTTTTAAGTGTAGCTTTTAAATTGTGCAGCATGACATGACCTACTGCTTTATTTGTTTGGGATGCTCGGTGTGCATTTTGTGTGCTACCTATTGCTCCAGATTTATCAGTCCCAATCAGATTTGACCTTGCTACACTGGTTGTAGTGGTGGAGCACATTGCACTGTATAAACAAACTGGTTTGTTTAAATGTGTTTATAACTGTTATATAACATTGCATACATTCATCTTGGTCCCTCACCTAGTCTGCATTGTTGTTAAAGGTGGCTACTGGTAGTGAAACGTGGCACGAAGCTGACCAGAGTTGTGTGCTGCTGCTGTTTGCTCATGGGAACTCCTTATTGCTCTCATCCCAGCTGATTACATTGCATGCTGGTGTTGCTGTTTCTTTATATTAATTCTTTTGTTGTCTGCAGGTCAGTTTCTCAAATTGTTGATATCATAATAGACCCCTGTTGCTCCTATCAGCAGTAGCTATCGATATCTTTATTTTCCCTTCTACTTAGGATAGCTCTGGACAGTGTCTAAATTTGGCTGCATTCAAGCATGCATTAACTAAGTCTAATACATACTATAAGCAATCATTTTGTAGAACCAAAATCTGCTGACTCTTTGAAGTTTCTATTTCATGAAAGCCAGTTAATCTTTCTTTGTTCTATTGGTGGCAACTAAGCCTTGAAGTGTGTGTGTGTGTGTGTGTGTGTGTGTGTGTGTGTGTGTGTGTGTGTGTGTGTGTGTGTGTGTGTGTGTGTGTGCGTGTGTGTGTGTGTGTGTGTGTGTGTGTGTGTGTGTGTGTGTGTGTGATATCTGAACCCACTGCTAGTCAAACCTTTGGTGGTATCTGAGCCTGCTATTCTAGAGTAAACCATGTGTAATTTTTACTACCCGCACAGCCGTCATAATATTGCTATTATGTCTAATTCATGCATGGAATGCTGTGTTAAGGCTGCATTGCAAACAGTCATGGTGAAAAACAGCACCATAACATGGCTGCATCATTAAAAGGTTGTAAAAACAGAAATCCAAAGTCGATTTTCCTCTCTGAATGTAACCTCAAATGTGAGGAAAACAGAATGTACGTATGCCGCAGGAAGATGCGATGCAGCCTAGATAATTGGATATCATGTGCAACGGCACACATAATAGTAACAAACACATATGCATTAGAAGACTCTGAAGTATCAGAGTTATCAAACTGAAAATATACCAGCCATACAAGTATTAACACAACATATAATTTGTCTGCAACTAAAGATAGCGTAGAGAAGAGAAAATAACATGCAGATGTCCATAATCAGTGAAATACATACCTTGCAGATCAACAGGGACACAAGCAACAACATACTAAGGAAGCTCACAGTCCTGTCATGAAAATACAGTAGCCCATGCTAGCATCCTATGAAGCATAGCAAAACACAGGTGTGCTGGAAGGCAGCCTATCATAGCCAGCTGTATATTTCCATTACCATTGTCATGGCATACTTCGTCCCTGTCCCAATGAATTATATCGAGAAGTCTTTTTTTCTTTAAATTACCTTTGTTGAAGTAAGATGTGATTATGTTTGCTTCGACAAAATGCATGACTATTGTTCTGAAGTTCATCATCCAAAGTGCAAAAGATGGCTAGAAGAAATTCATAGGCATGCAATACAAATGCTATACAGTCTGCAGTAAAATTCATATAAAGAGACAATAAGAGCTTAATATGCAGAGTCTTGATGAAAGAAGGCATAGAAGGACCATTATAAAAATAGTTAAACATCCCAAGTGATATATCACTGCCTTCTAAGTTGCTAACATCTTTAAAATAGAGGTGAGCAGGATAAAAAGCATAGAATTTGAAGATGCAAAGTAAATGAGTCAAAAAAGAAAGCTTTGTTTTAAACAAAGTGTGGTAGATGATTATAACTGCCTACCTGCAAAAGTATTTCAATGACACACACAAGCACAAATCAAGAACACATGGCAGAAACATGAAGTCATTTTAATAAAGGGTGGGAGAAAGTTAAGAAAATGATAGTTAAGTATGGTCCTCAGTGTGTGCAGTAGGTAGAGAAATGAGCAGAACAGGTGATCATATAGTCCTTATCTGCTGGTAAACTCTGTGTCATCATTCACATAAAGTTTGTGCAGTCTAGTGTTGTAGAGTGTTATGTTTCAGTCATTAATTCTCAGATATTATTTTTGTAAAGGCTTAAAAAATCAAACTGCAGATTACCTCATGATAAGATATTCAGCTGTTTCTAGTCAATGTATTTATTTACCAACTGAGAATACATTGTTGCAGGGAGTACATTTACAGATGAGTTACAAGAGCATGATAAAATGTAAACTAATATTGATTTTTACAATAAAAATATATATTTATTCAGATGTAAGAACATCATAAAAATGTAAAGCAGAATTAAAGAAACAGTACCATATTATATCAAACTGTAAGATAAAATGCAGTACTTTCTGTTTCCAAGGAATGTGCCTATATACACACTGGTAATATTGTATTTCTAAGTAATGAGCTTACCTGCAGGGGGTTGTAATTGGGTTCCTATTATGAAATCGAAGAGGCTGAACATCGAACAGCTTTAACATTGGAAATGTCATTCATCGATGTGCTTTTTGTGATATCGCAGTACAGTGAAGATCGGAATATTTGCCCTTTCCTCACTGTAGTATGATCTCAGAGTTGGTATATATAATTAGCGGGGGGGGGGGTGTGGGGGCACAGGCCCCCACAACAGTGACTTTGAGGTCCAGCATTTTCGACCTTTAAGCCATCTTATGTTCAGCGTCTTTGGTGGTGTAATATAGACCCATTGTAATTTTTGTCTCTGGTTATCAGGCAATATACTTTTACTGTTTGGACTACTTGTCAATAGCATTAACATTTCCAAGTATTATTTACAACAAAGAATAACAAGAAAATAAAAGTAAAGTGACAAAGATAGGTTTGCATGGGGAGAGGTAAAGGTATTATATGAAAAAGATGGAGGACTGATACAGGAAATGGGGTAATATAGACACTAAGTTGCGCAAAGATGATAAAGATAGGGTTAAAGTGAAAGCTTTTTATGAGAGTAAAAGGGAGGATAAGCTGGGACTGAAGAAGAGTGAGACAGAACTTTCAGATGTTAGAGAAATGGTAACTAGAAATTATTTAAGGGGGTTGTGTGTTGTATAAAAGATCAGTCAGCATAAATGAGTTGGGGGCTATGGAATATGAAAGAATGAGCTCAGTGAATTACAGTGGGCAGTTGTGTGGTCAGACATTATTAAGAATATGAATAAATAGCTAGAATCATAGAACATATAAGGCCATTATGTCTTGACAGTGCTCCCCTTAGACCTTTTCTCTCTTTTCGAGGATCGACAGGCTGGTCATACTGTGGGAGGGGGTAAATTCATTTTGTGGATACCTATTTAGTTGTCTAACTCCTTTTTAAAGGAAGAAGATATGCTTTGTTGCTTAATTTGGAGTGGAAGTTTGCTCCAGAGAAGGAGTAAGCATTACATGATAACTCTGTCTCTCCACTGTGATTTATTTGCTGAAGCAGGTTTAGATCCCGGTTTCCAATATTAGTGTGATTGTTTGACTTTTGTATCTATAAGAGGTCTTGGACTACTGGATCCTTAATGGCCTGAAAGACAAGGCACAGATCAACCCTATGTATTTATAGGACATTGGTGGTAGCTCTTGTCTTTTAAGCCCTGATATTTTTATTTAGGAACCTCTGGTGTCTTTCCAGTTGTTTTGTATGCCCAGTAAGATATGTTCCAAAAGGGGCATTGTATTCCTTAATAGGTCTGATCAATGTGAAATATAGAGGATTAAGAACTTCATTCAATATAGATGAAACACTTTTTGGATTAGCTGTGCTGTGACAGGTAAAAAGATTTCCAAGCCACTGTTTCAAGATGAAGATCAAAAGTAAGGGAATTATCAACCCATGCTCCAAGGTCTCTCACCACACTTTCATTGTGAAGTGAGGTGCTATCTATACTACAGGATGGATGAAGGGATTGTTTACTAAATGCAATGATACTACATTTGCTTGCATTTAGTTTTTACCAGTTGACATGTGTGAGTTTCAGTTGGAGTTTCTGCATACCAGAGGGGGATATGAGGACAACACTAAGCTTGCAGTCATCCACCACAACATGATTAGCCAGAGATCCCCATTTGTAATTTTTACATTTGCAAAGTAGATTTTGCATATTAGGGGTCACAGCAAGGAGCTCTGAGGAACACCACTGGTCACCTTGTTTACTGAGAACAAATCTGCTACCCTCATTACATGGGTTCTATCCCTCAACTAATTTGCTATCCATCTAAATACATGGGGTCGATTTGAATCTCATTCAGCAAGTTTATTATGTTAGCATGTGCTATATGTCAAAATCTTTAGCCAGGTAGAAGTATGCTATATGGACAGCATGCCCACTGTCCATGGTCTGTGTTACTTTCTCAAAGAAATTGACCAGATTCATTAAACAGGATCTACTCTTAAACTTCTGGGGATCATGTCTTATAAGATTTTTGTTATCATGGTTAATTAGGTCAGTTATGATAATTCCCACGGCTTTGCTGATAAGAAAAGTCTGACTAATGAATCTGTGGTCTCCAGGTCAGTTATGAGTCTACCTTTGTAAAATGGCCTCACGACAGCTATACATTATATTTCAGGGACAAAATCAGTGGTTAATCTTAGGCTGAGAGTTGTAGGAATGGGTTCATGTTGGCATGTTCTGTACTGTGTATCAGGCAGCTGAGGATATTGTCATGACCCTATAGATGATATATTTTAATTCTAGAGAATGCGTTTAGCAAGTTTTTATCAGTTTGATAAGGAAAGGGTTATATTCTTTGGGATATGTAAACTTTATATAGTTGTTTCTGGGGTGAAATTTGAAACTGAGTTTGTTTGCTAAAGTATGTTGGCTATCTCTGCTGGATCTGAGTAGGTGGAGCCATTTTGCATACGTTCTGACTAATGATGGCTATTATTCCTTAGTTTCCTAACATAGCTAAAGAAGGATTTGTAATTGTACTTTGCTTCTGGTGGTAGTCTAAAGTCACTCTATGCCTTTGCATTCCTGACAGTGTTTTTTTATTTGCTTTAACTGTTTTCTGCACTTCTGATTTACTAAAACATTTGCTGCATGTCTGTTTAAACTGTGCAACTGTTTTTAGACCTAGTGAATTCAGTCCTTTCTTCTGTTCTGATCTTAGTCTCCTTTTTGTTTCTCTGTTCTGTTCTTTTTACTTGTTGCTGTACTTGAAAAACACCAGCACAGAGCTGAATATCTATTACTGCTTGTGACCTTTGGAGCTTGTAGTGAAATCTTTTGTCTAGATAGGCCTAGCTGTTTCTTTTTGGGAGGGAGCATTCGGTCTTGTCTGAACTAGCTAAAGTCATTACTGCAAGGCTGTGTTTTTTTTTTGTTTGTTTCTTTTTTGATTGGATAATTTGGCTGGTTCCTGTTTCTCTGCTTTAAATAGCCAGTGTTTAAACCAGTTTATACTTGTTTGCTCAAAGCTGCAGTGAGATAGGCCTTCTGCCATTGCTCTGCTGTGAAACTGGAAAAGATAAGTGCTTATTTTCAACTTTTTTCTACACATCTGATTTACTAAAACATTTGCTGCAAATCTGTTTAAACTGTGCAACTGTTTTTTTAGACTCAGTGAATTCAATTCTTACCTCTGTTCCAATCTTGTGTATCCCACCCACCCAGCTACTGTTGTGGTATTAAAGCTTGAAGGATTTGAGTTGCCTGCCTCTAGTATGAATCTGATATTGGACACTCCCCCCATTCCCATTACATCAGCTCATTCTACTGAGTACAGTGTGATCATTTATAATGGCCCATCCCTTTAGCTTCTCAACCTTGAATTATCTTCTGTCTCCTCTCATTCTACTAAAAAAATGTGCCCCTTTTTACTTAATTTTTCTGCTTGTGCTTAGGAGTTCAACTGCATTTAATTTGCCGCATTTATTACTGCTTGTTAGTAACCTTTTTGCATTGATGACAGTACTCTACAGAATTACTGCTTTATTTGAGCTGGTTTTTAATGTTGTGATTGTGAGCTAATTTATCACATTTGCACTGTTAAAGGAATTTACTGATTAACTATGTTTCATTTCTATCTACTGCAGTTCATTACTGTTTAACTACATTTTACTAAATTTCATTACTGATTAAATGTATTTTTTCATACTGTGAGTTCTGTTCTTTTGTCTGTAAGTGGTTAATCTGTGCTTCTTTGTGAGTTTTGTACTATGTACCTAACCTTAAATTGAGTAACATAGTCTAGATTGTTTCCTGCATCCAGAGCTGCAGGTGCACAGTTTTTAACCCTTTTCGAGGTATTTCAGATACAAATTTTCCCTTAGTAGCACTTCTGTGATCGTTTAGTAGTACTACTCTTAGACTGTCCACCCTTCACCCTCTTAGCTCTCTCTGTCCTCTCTCCTTCAGTTTCTGACAAATATGGATGGGCAATATCCTATGTTTTCTCCTGCCAGTCTGGTTGATATAGGCATCCTGAGACAGTGTAGCAACTGCTTCATGTACATGCCCAACCCTCTACTACTACCTCCTAGTAACACAATTTGTGAGAGATGCAATTACATCAAGCACCTAGAGTTGTTGCTCTCTCCCACACAAGCCAGTATATCTGGCACTGAGAACAACACCTCAACCACCACCCACACCTACACAACACACCCCCACATATGCAGAAGTCCTCAACAAAAACATACCCAAATAAAAGAAACCTCCAAGGCAAAAACGCACAAGAACTCCACTGCCCACCACACCACACACCACACATAGTCCACACACCTGTGTCTCACAGCCACTAAGGCCTAAACATAAACCCAACATATTAGTTATAGGAGACTCCATTGTGAGACACACAGATATGCCCCCTCACCAGGCTGGATAAGGAGAAAGTCACGGTTAGTTGTTTATTGGGTGCCAGAATCCACCATATCACCCATGCACTCAAGTCTTTCAACAGGTACGGTTATGACTCTGTCATGGTGAATGTTGGTGTGAATGATGTACCTCCCTGGACTATATGAAGAGAGACATGATCAAGCTCGCTGAATATGTGTCCCAGGCAGGTATGTTCCTAACCTTAAGCAGCATAATACCGTCACCCAGAATGATGCCTCGATGCAAACAGAAAATTATTGACTTTAACAATTGGCTTAGTTTCTGGTGTCATTCCAAGGGGATCCAGTACCTGACAGCCTGTGATGGCATGATTGACAAACCATGATACTTTGCCAAAGATGGCCTGCATCAGTCTCCCTCTGACTTCAGGCTCCTGGCAAAAGCTCTGGCCTCACCCATAGTGCCTTTTTTAGGCATTGCCATGAAGTCAAAACTACCGACATGAAAATGTTATCAAAATGTAAATTAAAAGTCATGCTGCTAAATGCTAGGAGTCTAAACATGAAACTGCACTCATTGGAAGCATTCTTAACCCTGGAAGATGCTGACATTTGTGCAGTCACAGAAACCTGGTTCAAAGCTGTAGAGAGCACCCCAGCCATACCAAGTTACTCATCCCATTATAAATTCAGACTCCAAACCGTGGGTAGCAAAGCAAAAGGAGGTGGAGTTGCAATATATATACATATATATATATATACATATATATATATATATATATATATATATATATATATGTGACATACACATCTCCAGGCTGGTCAAACACTATGATACACAGGAAGCACTCCAGGTGCAGTTAACAATTGATAAGACCCCTATTCAAATCATAGCTAGCTATAGGCCTCCAACTTTGACTCAAGATGCCCACTCCACCTGTCTGGACTTCTTCAAATCTATCAGGATTAAACCTTTACCCTGATCCTATTAACTATCCAACCATAGATTGGAAGAGATACTCATGTCAAAACACAAATGCCCAGAGATTCCTTGATTTCATCAATGCAAATGCCTTGGACCAGTTGGTTGACACTCCCACAAGAGGAGAAAATATCTTGGACTTGGAATTAACCAACATGAGTAACCACTGCAACATCCCTACAGTGTCATCATCCATGGTAAGATCCAACCACAAAGCAGTTACTTTCGAAGTCACCATCTCCTCCAACCCCCCCCCCCCCCAGCTAGGGTCAAACAAAAAAAACTTCTTCAAAGCTGATTACATCCTCCTGAGGGAAGGTATAAACAGCTTCCCAACCTCCTCCACCTCCATACAAACTGACACATATGTCCAAACCTACACCAAAGTACTATATGAGCATTTATATAGCTGCATGGAATCAGGACTACCCGACAGGAGAAAATCATCCTTCTCAAGGAAGAGTGAACCTGTCTGGTGGACATCTGCAATAAATAAACTCTATAATAAAAGGAAAAAAATTGCTGTGCAGGACAAAGAAGGAGCAGGTTCCTAATTGGAAGTAATCTCTCCTTAAACTGAACAAGCAGATAAGAGCACTAGTGAAATAATCCAAAGCAAACTTCGAGTCTAAACTGGCCAGATCTACTAAAGACAATCATAAGGCCTTCTTCACATATGTTCGCAATCTCAAAGGAAGCACCCAGATCTGCTAAGAATAGGTGGTCAAGGACACCACATACACAAGTGCCATAGATATAGCCAACCTGCTGGCAGACATGTTCAGTGAAAACGTCACCCCTCTGTTCCCCATCAGTAAATCATGACATCCCCAGTACCTGCTCCCTCCCATTATCTCTAGGGAGCAAGTCATCACTGCCCTCTCAAAGGCAAAAAATGCAGGCTCCATGGGACCCAATAACATCCCAGGCTGCATCCTACCTAAACTCAGGCAGGAACTTGCAGTGCCATTAGGCACCCTATTCAACCAACGCCTGAGTACCAGCTTCATCCCAGCCAGGTGGAGGACAACCACTGTCATCCCTTGCACAAAGGTGGAGTGTCCACTGATCCAGGAAATTATAGACCCATCAGCCTCACTATCCTGATCTGCAAGGTCATGGAGTGGATTATCATGGACCTCATTAACAAAGACATTGGCAACCTCCAAACACTCGATCCCATGGATTTTGGTTTTGTCAAGGGGAGGTCATACCTGTTAAATTGGGTCAGCTTCTTTGAGACAGTCACCAAAGCCATGGACAAGGAGAGTTCACACTGCCTGCCTTGACCTGGCCAAAGCCTTTGATACTATTTCCCACTCAGGTATAATAGATAAACTCTCTCAACTAGGTATCAATCCATATGTTACTAGATGGGTAGCAAACTGGCTCACTGATAGAACCCACCTAGTCAAAATTGGGGAAGCCACCTCAAGCAGTAGACTCATAATTAGTGGTGTACCCCAGGGATTGGTCTTGGGGCCTCTGTTGTTTGGGATATACATTTCTGAGGTGCAGGCTAAAACCAGTGGGTTATGGCTGACCAAGTTTGCAGATGACTGCAAGCTGGGTGCTGTCATCAGTTCCCTTAGTGATGTGGATATCCTCCAAGAGAGTCTCACCCAAACAAATGACTTGTGCCAGAAACATGGCTTCAAATTGATTACCAAAAAATGCATCATCATCCCCTTTGGGGAGAGTGATGTCCCCTCAAATTATGTACGCAATCAGTAGTGAAGACCTTGGGCACCCAGGTTGATAGCAAACTGACTTTTGATCACCATATTGCCTCTGTTGTACAGAAAGCTTTCTACATGACCCACCTCATTAGTAAGAGTATCTCATCCAGGGACAAGGTGGTCATAACATCCCTGTATTCTTCCCTTATAAGACCATTATTGAGTACAACACCCCTTTTGGCATGTACCCCACAAAGCACATGCAACAGATGAAGAAAACACAGAGTTTCCTCAACAGGAAAATCCAGGGCCTCAAACATCTACCCTACACAGATAGGCTAAAGACCATGTCCCTCTACTCAGTCTCCTACAGACTCCTCAGAGGTGACCTATGTCTAGCATACAAAGCAATCTCAGACCCTGCCTTGATGGGACTGCTGCATATCTGCAAGTCAAGATCCACTCGAGTAACTCACACATGCAACCTCAACCTGGTCTGTGACATAAATAGGACTTGTTGGCAGGACAGATTTGTGTTCCAGAGACTCCCCCTTTTGTGGAATAGATTCTCTTTCCATGTAAAGCAGAGTACCTCATTAACCCTTTTTAACCTGATCTGTGACATAAATAGGACTTGTTGGCAGGACAGATTTGTGTCCCAGAGACTCCCCCTTTTGTGTAATAGATTCTATCTCCATGTAAAGCAGAGTACCTCATTAACCCTTTTTAAGCGCAACCTGGATAACTAAATGGGGACAGAAAATACACCCCTGGGATTCTACCTGTGTCCCTGCTGGACAGTGGCATAGGGTGCTGACCTGTTGGAATATGGGCTAAAATCTTGGCTAGGCTTGTAAGGGCCTCAGGGCCAATAGCCTAGTAACTTCCTATGATCCTATAATCCTATCTTTAATAGCTTTTCAATGTTATCTCTGATTGATTTTTTTCAGTAAAGTTTAAGAGGCTTTTTTATTGCATTTTTATTTATATACATTGATCATCGAGTGGGTTTACTTTTAAACTTCCCATTTTGATTGAATATGGTAGGATCGGCAAATCAATGCATTTATCTAGGTGCACAAATGGCTTGTTAATGTAACTACTTATTGTGTCAGTATCTTGTGTAACATAGTTAAGTCTGAGTTTTGAGACTGTTATTGAATTGCAGAAGGTTTGCATGTTTGAAGTTTCTGAACTTTGTGAAGTTTGCATGTAACTATTTGGAGATTATAAAGGAAAATGTTACCATATTGTGACTGGATTTAACCAGAGAAAGGAGTACTAGGTCAGAAAATGTATCTGGAAGCAAAATCTGTTGATTTATTAACTTTCTAAATAAATCAGAGCAACATTTAAAAATTATCTTTGATTTTAATTCTTTGTCCGCACATTATTTTTCTTTGTACAGAATTCATAAGCCAAAAAGTTGACTTGTATACTGCTGTGTGGCAGCACTAAGTGCCTTACTGTCTTAAAAACCCTGTAAAACACTTCAGGGCTCTATCCTTTTAAAAGAGTTAAAATGCTAAATCTATAATTTAAACAAAGTAATATATGCATATTTAAGCAAATCTGCCTTTTATTAATTTTTTTGTTTGAAATATTTTTAATTACACCCTTTTGTCTAATTTCAAGGCAATATATTTCCTGACAGTTTAAGTTCCTTTACCACATATGATCAAATGCATTTTCTCCCTTATTTTTTCTAATAATGATGTTTCCCTTGGATTGCTCTAGTCAGGAACCCCCTCCTGTATTCTAGGCTCATCCTGGGAACTGTGTGGTGTTGTTACTTAAATCCATTATTAAGAACAATGAAACTTCCTGCCAGATCACTACATCCTGTTTAAAACTGGGTAGACACCTGCACATGCTGCAAATGGAATAGACCCCCATCCTGTCAAACCACCCCTACCACAAGGACTACTTTCCTATACTTTCTTCAGTTAATACTTAAATCCATTATTAAAAAAAAATTAAATGTCTTCCCAGATTACTACTTCCTGTTTAAAATTAGGTGGACGCTTGAAGTATACTGTGAATGGAATACACCCTAGTTCTCTCAAACCACCCCTACCACAGGGACTACCTTTCTACACTTTCTTCAGTTAATGTACATGCTTAAATTAATGTAGACAACATTCTGCTGTCTCTTCTCAGTATTTTTTTACTGTTCAATAATTATATCTATTTTTCTTATGTTATATTAAAAAACATTCCCTGCACAGGACAGCATACGGTAGCTCCCTGATTGCAGCTCTCAGAGTCTCTTACTCTTAACTTTTTTAGTTAATTAGGACTCTGTATTTAGCAACTGGCTTAATACTTTACTATCTAACTTTACCTAATCCTACTTACCCACTCCCTTCCAATCACCTGTTTTCCAATATCCACTTAATATGTTATTTTAACTGATTTGATAAAACTATTGCACTTAGCAACACTATATTCCTAACTTATTTACAAGTTATTTCTACTGTAGCATTGTGTTGCTTTATTTTTCTTTTTTGTGGTTAAAATGCTTGACCAATACTCTTGGACAAGCTAAAGAGCATTTTTTTTGTCTAGCTCCACTTACTACTTTCCTTAAATAAACAATAGTTTTCCAGCTATAGAAGTTCCAGAAAAGACGTACCTTACTGATTGTTTTTTTATTTGAAGCACACTTCGTTTTATCAGGCCCTTTCCGCTCTATTTCCCCTTGCTTAGCTCAGGCTCACTCCACAACCCTAGCTTACCCTACCTCCAATTCCCACCAACAACCTCTATCTCTGCATTTATATCGCTAAACTCCTCCATACTAATTACATCCCCTTTCCGATACACAATAACATTTCACCTTACAAAAACACACCCACTTTACTAACATACATACCTTAACAATGCTAATTACTAAGCTACCTTCATCCGCACTCACTTTTTTCCCCTCTTAACTGATTTTTTTTTTTTTTTATCTTCCCTCCTTTCTTCCTCTGAGCTTGTCAATCCAACTGGCATCATGAATTCTACATCACTAAACAAATGTATACACTCTCGTCTTTCTCTCTAACTCTTCTCACCCTAATAATCTCTACTTCCTTAAATCCTATCTCAACTTTTTCTTACAAAACCTCCCCTCCACTAATCACCCCCATCCTATCTATTTCATGGAGTATTTCTCAGATATCTCCCAGTCTATTCAACCTAAATCAACTCTTACTCCTAAGATTCCATATACTCCCAACTGAATCACATACACCCTCCCCCCAAAAAAATTTGATCCCTGTGAAAGTAAATGCAACACTCCCAATCTTCCATAACATGCTAAATTCTCAAAAGTTATTCAGTGCAGTGATATTCACCCTAACCCTGGCCCCATCCTTCCTCCCACTTCGTCATCTCATCCCAACCCTAATACTAGCCTTTCCTCACAACAGTTCCCAACTCTAAAATCCTAAATGTAGTCACACTTAACTTTCAGAGCATCTGTAACAAAATTACCAACTTTCATGCCTAGCTATCACATAATACTCTTGACATTCTAGCCACCACTGAGACCTGGCTTAAACCAAGCATTGAAGACTCTGAAATGCTCCCTCCAGATTATAACATTATTAGAGCTGACAGGCTTCACAAGAAAGCTGGTGGCATAGCACTCATCTAGCTCAATTAATTTAATATTACTCCCTATACTAAACCCATCCCTCAATTTCATAATGCAGAACTCCTAATTATATTCATAAAAATCAACAATACTAAAAGCTTATGTGTTACAGTAATATATATTCCACCTGGACCTAACATTCTATCCTAGAAGACAAAATATCCTGGATTACAAATGCTATAAAAAAATGAAACCATCATTCTAGGTGAAGTCAACATCAGAAACTTACCTTTAAATTTCCTTCCTCTAGTATAAATCAACTTAACTTTACTAAGATCATCACCACTCTCACTAGATTTACTAACAACAACAGTCAGGGCTCTATCCTTGATTGGATTCTTGTTTCTGACCACAGCAAACTCATTAATGCAGGTACCTTCCCAGTGACTTTGCCTTTAGAACTTTCTCTTGCCCTCTTAAACAACATCACTACAAAACTATTTGGAGTATGGCCAGCTTCGACCAGCACTCATTTATCAACACACTTAATGACATAAACTGGTCTATCCTCAGAACCCTTCCTCTAGATGAAGCAGTCAACCACTGTAATACAACCCTTATGGATATCCTCAATTGTCTTGCACCCCTTTGCAGAAAAAGAATCAAAAGCAACCATGCACATTGGCTATCCAAAGCAACACAAGAATTAATGAGAAAAAGAGATAGACTCTGGAAACTTTGGCTCACATACAAATCTCACTCAGACCTAATAAAGTTTGGACAGCTATGCAACCAGACAAAAAAGTCTGTAACAAAAGACAAAAGAGATTACTGTCTAACACTACAATCTACACACAAACAAAATCCCAAGAAATTCTGGTCCTCTGTTAGTTCACTTCTCAATCCTAGTAAAAAATGTAATCCCAATCCAATTCATAATAAAACCCCTGCACAAATTGCCAACCCCTTCAACAATCACTTAATTGAACGTATTTTGAATATCACTTCCAATACTCCATCTATTCCCCCTCCCTCAAACGTTACCTCACCCAACCCAACATTCTCTACCTCCTCTTCCCCTCTTGACTCACCTTCAGCTCTCTATACCATTTTCCCCCTCAACTTCTCCAGCTTTTGATCTATAGCCTGTCTCTTCTTATATGACTAAGAGTCTACTTCTCAAATTTAAATTCTGGTCTAACTCTCCAGACTACCTTCCTGTAGAATATCTCAAAATTGCTGCAGAAGCCATTGCATATCCTAAAACCATGCTCATTAACATATCTATTTTAGAAGCTTACATCTCAACACTAGGAAAAAAATAATTTATTTTTCCACTACACAAAGGTGGAAACTCCACTGAAATGTCAAACTACCATCCTATTGCTTTACTGTCACCTGTCTCAAAACTTCGCAAAAATGTATCCACTCACATCTACTCCACTAACTTTTAAAGAATCATCTCCTTACTTCCACACAACATGGGTTTAGACCTGGTCACAGTACTGACACAGCTTTACTATCCTTTATGGACACAGTTAAAGTACATGACTCAGGCAAACTTGTCTCTTCCCTATTACTCAGTCTAATCTAAAGCTTTTGACACTGTTCCTCATCCTCTACTCTTACAAAAGCTCAGTGACCTAGGAGTGTCCCTTCCTTCTGTCAGGTGGTTCACTAGCTACCTGTCCAACAGACAGCAGACAGTCCTACACACCAAAGCTGGTGTCCCCCAAAGACTCTATACTTGGCCCCCTCTTATTCACTATTTTTATTAATGAAGCACAAAACAAAGTAGTCACAGCAAAAAGGCAGTCTCAAAGCCAAAATACTTAATAACACAGCAAGCACACTGCAGGACCGCTGGAATTCTTTAAAACAAATTTAATGACGCATTTGATATAAAACCATAAAACAAATATAAAGCCAAGCGCTTTCACATTCTAAATGAACGCTTCTTCAGACCATTTCAGTGAATAAACGGAATAGCAACATTTAAATACAAGGTATTACAAAGTAACTAATGCAATCCATTCACATGAATAGGTGGCATGATTTCAAACAAGGTTTTGAAGAGACAGTATCATTTAGACCAAATTTCTTAACTGATTCTAGTATTATAATCCATTGTAACTCTAATTCTTCAGTTTTATTCCTTATATCACCTAAACGTTTTGTCTACTCTAACAAATTGTAAAAGTAAAATGTGAAAACATGCTCGTTTCCCTTTAGAGATACATGCCTCACTAAAGCATTGGTTATTTTGTAGTATCTTGTATTTAAATGTAGCTATTCCTTTTATTCTTTGAAATGGTCTGAAGAAGCATTCATTTAGAATGTGAAAGTGCTTACCTTTATGTTTGTTTTATGGTTTTATATCCGATAATTCATTAAATTTGTTTTAAAGAATTCCAGCCATGCTGCATTCTGCTTGTTGTGTTATTTTTATTAATGACTTACATAGCTCCTCCTGATAGAGTAGGTTCATACAATATGCTGATGACTCAACTGTCATCTTTTCTTCTAACACTCTGTCTCATCTTCAACAAATCACCCAAGCCGCCTTTACATCCATTGAAAGCTGGCTTACCAATAATCAACTGCTACTTAACCCCTCAAAAATTAAACTTCTACTTTTTACCCCTAAACACACTCTCTAAATAAAAGTCAATTCACTATTCTCTCACAGAATAATACAAAAAATTGAAGTAGTTCCCTATACAAAACTACAAGTTGTCACCATTGATGAACATCTTAGGTTTGATCTAAATATTCAAAGTTGTATTAAGAAAACACATCAGAAACTTGGTATTCTCTGCCAGCACAAACACCCACTAAGCACATTGTAGCCACTTCTTACCTTCTACCCACACTCTTATATGGTGCCGCAGTACTTACAGACTTACAAACTACCCTAAAATGCAAGCTTGAAACTTGCTACAATAAAGTTGCAAAATTTTCCACCGATGCAAAATACTCCGCACATCACTGTATTCCTCTTTGAACACTCAAGTGGCTTGAGCTCCCACCCTATCTTACCTTCCTTCAGCTTAAAATGACACAGTAAATCATTCTAGGCTGAGTGTGATCCTTAATTAATATGCTATACTTAATCTGGTATTTAAATAAGGACCAGTCTAACCAGAGAATCAGAACAACACTTTATTTTGTAGCACTTAACACTTTTTCATTCCCTGTTTATTTCTTCAGTCATTTCTTTTTTCCTATCTTGAATAACCTTACCTCTGTGCTATGATTGGCATCTGACATTGTGACAGAAAAGTTTTTTTTCTCTTTTCTGTTACTTTGGAACAACAGTTAATTATTTATTTGGGTTTTTTTTTTTTTTGATACTATAATGGCTCAAACATTATACTGTCCTCCATGCTGTTTAATATCATTGGTCAGTATAATGCAGCTCTCATTGTATATCTTGATATCATAATTGAGAGCATCTCACAACATATAAATACAGTTCAAAAGAAAATAGTGAGTCAGCTCTATGGTGAGGAAAAATAAAGCTCTGACCATGATCCAGGCAACCAAGGACTGATTAGCGGTTCCAAAAATCGAGGAGCTGAATGGAGGTAGGAGGGAACAGCCTATACTAGTTCACAAATCCTGAGGAAAGAAAGTGGAGGTCTTGGTTTGCTACTCTTACAACCAGCAAGCAGAGGCTTGTGGTTGCCAGACCACAGCAAGACTAGGGATGTGGCTTTGCTGCTATTAAGCTATTAGTAATGGCTCTCATTAAGCTTGTGATTGTTCACATACATATGCAATCAGACAGCATATTAGGCCCTTACAGTGATCTGCCTCCTAGGAGACCTCAGTTTAATGTCTTATCCAAAGGGTGGCACTGTGTCTAGTACTGCTAGTCATGAAGCACACACATCTGCTAGTCATACTCTGAAACAGAGAGTAATAGGAGAGAAATGGCATTGCCAGGATGGCAATGCAGATGTACCAAATAGTCAGGGAATTATTAGCTATATGAATAAAGACTCTGAGAGGTCAGATGTATGCATATCATGCAAATGGGGAGACAAGAGGGTGGGTGATTTGGATACACCACTTTATCTGCAGACAAGATATGTGAGATGGCGTTGAAGAGAGAGGACATGTGAGACATAACGCATAGTTGTCAGCTAGATTGGAGACCTGTTTACAGCAGAGTGTAGGAAATATTTTTTCACTAGATAAGGAGTAGAATTATACACACTGCATTATCAGAGACAACAGAGCTCAAGTCAATGCTTGTGACAGAATAAAAAAAATGGGAAAAAAATGGTTGTGGGAAGGGACAATTGTGGAATTATTTACCGTTACATTTGGGTAGACTCACTGGACTATAGGCAGTCTATTTGTGCAGAATAACATTATTTTAATGAGGTCATCACAGTCTGTGTGTTAATTTTACTAGGAAGCCTTCTGTTGTCAATATAATCAGTGAATTAAAAAAAAAATCAACACAGATGCTGATAGGATTGCTTACCATGTGTCCTGAACTTTATAGGATGTTAGCAGTTCCTATCTGCCTGTGTGGAGGACAGTATAATGTTTGAACCATTATAGTATTAACCCCCCAAATAGATAATTAAATAACTGTTGTTCCAAAGTAACAGAAAAGAGAAAAAAAACTTTCCTGTCACGATGTCAGATGCCAATCATAGCACAGAGGTAAGGTTATTCAAGATAAGAAAAAATAAATGACTGAAGAAATGAACAGGGAATGAAAAAGTGTGTGTCTGTGTCTGTGTGTGTAAACAGATGGTGCCACTTTCATGTTGGTACATGAATAAACGAGTCTCCATAGGTTCTATTTAAGCAGATTTATTCTATACAAACAGATCACTATAGAAGCTTACTGACTATGACTTAAGTAACTTATATACAAACTAACAACTGCGATCATACATGCTCACTGTCTGGCTGCTTCTACAAAATGGCATTTGCGATTGCACGTGTCTGGAATTTATACGGGCACATACAGCCTCGCATGCAACTTAAAGATATAGCACATACACACATTACACTCTGATCTACATCCTCCCTCTTTGAGAAATAGATCATGCAATTTGTCATGAGATTATTTGTCATGGAGAAATCGCAGGTTATGCAGACATGCATTATACAATATTAAGTACACACACACACACACACACACACACACACACACACACACACACACATATATATATATATATATATATATATATATATATATATATATATGCAATCAAGTCCACGTTGCTGCGTATTTCACACTAGGCTTAGAACCTCATCCATATCGTGTGACATAAAACTGTGACAGTCTCTACAAAATGGTTGACCCGTGGAATGTTGAAATCACTTTCTGGAACAGAATCAGACTTTTGAACACATTCTGGTCTGGAAACAATTTCTGACTCATTCTTCGATTTAGAGTTTGCATCACAGATACAATGTTGTGACTGAAGTGATGATGATTCTGGTGCAGGAAGAAGATGTCTGCAATTCCTCCTATATGCTACACCCTTGGAACTTACCAAATAGGATCTCAGCTCAGCACAGATGCCTGTAATCTGTTCTATTTGATCAAAACCTTTTGTTGTCTAAATTCGTACAGTCTCTCCTTCCCTCAACGAACGAAGTAGATCTGCTCAATCTGTTGTAACTAAATTTCTGGATATTATACTTCTTAAACACGGTTTAGACTGCAACAAACTTGATGAAATAGTTATCGTAATTCTAGTTTGTCTGGAAAGTACTCTTTGAGCAGGTGAGCCAAGAATATCATCATGAGGAATGTTTCTGAGATTAAGCAAATGCAAGAATACATCTGTATTGTCAAGCTTTGATTTTCAAGTAATTGCTTTGCACTCTGTACTGCTCGTTCAGCTGGACCATTGGATTGAGGATATTCAGGACTACTAGTAACATGTACAAAGTCCCATTTCTTTTGCAAATTTCTGAAACAACTGGCTAGTTAATTGAGTACCATTGTCAGAAAAAAGTTTGTGTGGACTACCACAAACTGAGAAATGAAGTTTCAACTTAGTAATAGCAGTTGTCAAAGTTAAGTTTGGTAGCAGATCAATCTCACGCCAATTCGAATAAGAGTCTACCAAAGCCAAATAGCATTGATTGTTCCACTCAAAGATATCAGTTGCTACTATAGACCAAGATAGTTCAGGAACTGGACTTAGCTGAAGCAGCTCTCCTTACAAATGCACTCTGGTACTGTTACAGCCTGAACAAGAGGAAAGAACGCTATGAATGTCTTTTGATTATGAAAGCCAAAATATTAATTCTCTTACCCTTCTCTTAGTGGATAATAAACCTGGGTGACCACAATGCAAAATCAGAATATTTTTTTATTTTTATTTATTTATTTATTTAACATTTGTTGACCAGGAAAGTCCGACTAGGTTCTACAGATCCTGTTTTCAGCAGAGGCCCGGGGAGAAACACTCCTGAAGCACAAACACAAATACATGCGAGAGATGCAACTATACGGCCAAACTGGAGGCTGAGCTCTCTCAACATAGGACTGGCAAGACCAGTCAGGAGGAGAAGGTTACCACACACACTATAGACCCAGTCTCACATAGTACCATCACAACCTCAAATCATACACATAAACACACAAAGACATACTCGGAGGCTCTGATCAAAAATCTACCAAAACAGCAGAGGCCACCAAAGCAGACACCCAAACAACCACCACCTCAGAACACATCACCTGCAACACATAGACCTCACAGTCAGAGTGTCAAACAGTCACAGCCCTTAAGGCCAAACAAAATGCCAGACACACTAGTCATTGGTGACTCCATAGTCAGACACACTGACGTCCCGCTCACCAGACTGAGTAAGGAGAAGGTCACAGTAAGCTGCCTGTTGGGCGCTAGAATCCGCCACATAACGCAAGCACTCAGGTCTCTCAACAGCAGGTACAAATACGACTCAGTCATTGTCCACGCTGGTGTAAACGACCTGAGACGTACCTCCTTGGACTACATGAAAAGAGACATTGAGGAGCTCTCTGATTATGTAGCCCAGGCAGGTATGACCCTGACCTTGAGCAGTATCCTACCTTCTCCAAGAATGATGCCACAATACAGAGATAAGATGATCAGCTTTAACAATTGGCTTAAACACTGGTGTCATTCAAAGGGGATCCAGTGTCTGTCTGCCTGGGATGACATGCTGGACAAGCCACGCTGCTTCTCAAGGGATGGCTTGCACCTGTCACCCCTGGGATTCCGGATATTGGCAAAGGCTCTTGCCACCCCATAGTGCCTTTTTAGGCAAGGCTCAAATTCTAAACCTACCACCCTAGAACACAAAAAGGAAAAAAACTAAGGGTAATGCTGCTCAATGCCAGAAGTCTGAATCTCAAAATGCACGCACTCGAGGCCCTTCTCAGTATGGAGAACATCGATGTCTGTGCTGTGACAGAAACCTGGTTCAAGGCTCCTGAGAGCACCCCAGCACTATCAGGTTTTACCTCATATCATGCGTTCCGGCCCCAAAATCCGGACAATACCAAGAAAGGAGGGGGGGGTATCCATATTCATCAAGGACACCCACACCTCAAGACTGGTGGCAACGCACGATGCATCGGAGACCATCCAGGTGCAATTAACCATAGGCAAGACTGCTCTGCAAATTGTAGCATGTTACAGGCCACCCTCACAAACTCAGGAACCTCACATGGCCTTCCTGAAAACACTAGAGGGATAAATGTATCACCAAACACCATCATACTAGGTGACTTCAATTACCCTAATATAGACTGGGAACACTACTCAAGCCCAAACACCCTAGCCCAAAAGTTCCTGGAATTCATAAACTCAAATGCCATGGAACAACTAGTTACCATCCCCACAAGAGGAGATAACATACTTGACCTCATCATCACGAACATGGGAGCACAATGTTCAACACGGAAGTATACCCCTCACTGGTGAGATCAGATCACAAACTAATCTCGCTGGAGGTCCTCATCCCACCCCACCTGAAATAAAAAAGACCACAGTAAAGAACTTCTCAAAGCCGACTTCACACTTCTAAAGACTAGTGTGGTCTCCTTTAAGGCCCCGAGCCGGGAAAACAGTACACAAGCCGCTGAATCACTTACAAATGCCTTCTACCAGCACCTGCAGGACTGCATGGATAAGGCAATCCCAAGCGAAACAAAGACTCTTTGTACCAAAGGCAAGCGTCCAGTCTGGTGGACCCCAGCCATAAACAAACTCTACAACAAAAGGAGGAAGCTACTACAAGATAGAGCAAAATCCTTAAAAGGTAAGACACCCTTGATCACTATAAGTAAAAAACTAAGAGCTCTCATAAAATCATCCAAAGCAAATTTTGAGAGAAAAATAGCTAAAGACTCAAAAGACAATCATAAGGCCTTCTTTAGCTATGTTAGAAACCTGGGAGGAAACTCCCAGATATGCTCAGAACTAGTTCAAAATGATGTGAAGATTACTGATCTTATGGACATTGCCAACATACTGGCTGACAGATTCAGTGCAAACTTCTCGCCCCCGTGGCCCGCAAAAGGAGAGATATCTATACCAAACGATTGCAGCCCCCCAAACATCTCCAACGCCCAAGTGAGAACTGCTCTCTCCAAAGCAAAAAACACAGCATCCATGGGACCTGATGGTGTCCCCGGCTGTGTGCTCCACGAACTCAATCAGGAATTAAACCCACAGCTAGGACAGCTGTTTAATCAAAGTCTTACCTCTGGATACGTACCCAGGGAGTGGCGCACTGCAACTGTGGTCCCACTTCACAAAGGCGGTGCCTCCACCGACCCTGGAAATTACCGGCCCATTAGCTTGACAAGCCTTATCTGCAAAGCCATGGAGAGGATCATAATGGACCTCATAAATAAAGACATAGGGAATTTGCAGACTTTGGATCCAACCCAGTTTGGCTTTGTCAAAGGCAGATCATGCCTTTTAAACTTGGTTGACTTTTTGAAACAGTCACCAAAGCCATTGATGAGGGAAAGGCAGTCCATACAGCCTACCTCGATCTGGCGAAGGCCTTGATACAATACCCCACTCGGGTATCATTGAAAAACTCATCAGCTTAAATATTAACCCATACATCACAAGATGGGTTGCAAACTGGCTGAGTGACAGAACCCACAGGGTCAGAGTTGCTGGCGCCATGTCAGACTCAAAGCCTGTCACAAGTGGTGTCCCACAGGGCTCAGTCCTGGGCCCACTCTTGTTTGGCATCTACTTCTCCAGTACAAGCAAACACAGGAGGGTTATGGCTGACAAAGTTTGCAGATGACTGCAAACTGGGCAGCATAGTAGAAAACACATCTGACACAGATATCCTTCAGAAGGGTCTCACAGAAATGGATAACTGGTGCCAGAGCCATGGCCTAAAGTTAAATGCCAAAAATGCATAGTCATACCCTTCGGGAAAAACAAGGTTACCCCTAGCTACCAAATAGGTGGCAATCCACTGAGCACAGAAGAAGTTATCAGGGACCTGGGGACCCAGGTTGATAGTAGTCTGTCATTCAACACCCATGTAGCTAAAGTAGTTAGGAAGACCTTCTACATTGCCCACCTTATCATGAAGGGATTCTCATCTAGATCAAGGGAGGTCATTGTCTCCCTCTACTCATCACTCATCAGACCAATGATTGAGTACAATGCCCCATTCGAATGTATCTGACCCGAGACCTGCAGCAGCTGGAGAGGCCAGCAAAGTTCCTCACCAAAAGGATAAAGGGTCTCAAAAATCTGTCCTATGCTGCCCGACTGAAAGAACTCCAGCTCTATTCAGTCGCCACCGCTTGCTCAGAGGTGACCTTTGCCTAACATACAAGGCCATGTCAAACCCAGATTTGATGAATATGCTTCACCTCAAAAATCTAGATCCATCAGAGCCACAAGGGCGGAGACTTAAACCTCGACACGGCTATTAATAGGACGTGCTGGAGGGATAGATTCATCACCCAAAGACTCCCTATGCTGTGGAACAAAATCCCGGTATATGTGAGGCAGAGCACCTCGCTGGCCTTGTTCAAGAGAAATCTTGACCAATGGATGGGAGATCGCAGATATACCCCAGGGATTACCTCAGTGTCACTGCTCGACAGAGGCACAGCAAAATAATGGGTATAGTTCCCCATACTAAAGGGGTGGCGTAAGCCACAAAACGATGGGCTAGGCTTGTAAATGCCCTCGGGCAGATAGCCTAGTATGAACCTATGAACCTATGAACCTATATCTTTAGAATGTGGGAGGAAACCGGAGTACCCGGAGGAAACCTACGGAAACGCAGGGAGAACATGCAAACTCCACACAGAAGGCACCCCAGCCAAGAATCGAACAGGAGAACCTCTTGCTTTGAGGCAACAGCATTAACTGCTGCACCACTGCGCCACCCATATTCTTGCTGTAAGGAAATAGGAACAACAATTTTAGGACCTCTGAAAATAATGTCATCTTCCATCAACAATTCATCTCTGTAAGGAAAATACACTTGTACCTAAGGTGATACACTAGATTACTTTGACTGTCATCCGACATTGATGTAGTGATTAAGCTTTTGTGAAATTGGATCAGTCATAGTGTGATCTCGCAACTCATCAAGTCTAGTGGTGGAAAAATTACTCACTGACATTACATCAAAGTCAAAATTCTCTGCATCAAGCTGTTCTGTTGTACTTCTAGGCAATCTGGACAAGGTATCAGCCAGATAGAGCAACTGGGTCTATATCATATTATCAAACTTTTAATAGTTCGAATCACTAAAGATCGAACACTAGTGATCAAACTATTAAAAGTCCAAATTGCTATAAAAAGTATTTTTAAATGAAAAAAGAAAACTAAAGGGTGTAAGCAGGTGGGCAAGCCCCCCTGCACCCCCACACCCCTTGCTCTTTAAATATACCAACTCCGAGATCGCGCTACAGTGTAGGAAATGGAAGTCTTCCATTTCTGCACTGTGTTGCACTGAAGTGCGATCTCAGAGTTGGTATATTTAAGTAGCGAGGGTGGGGGGTGCATGGGGCCTGCCCCCTGCTTACACCCTTTAGTTTTCCTTTTTTTCATTTAAAAATACTTTTAATTGCAATTCGGACTTTTAATAGTGTGATCACTAGTGATCGATCTTTAGTGAATCGAACTATTAAAAGTTCATTAATATGATATAGACCCGAGCAATTTACCTTTAGTGTAGGCCTTTTTGAAATTGTACTTTTGCAACATGAGTATCATTCTTTGTAATCTTGCTGGAGCAGAATGCATAAGCTTCTTTACAATAGTGACTTGAGGTTCTTGATCATTTTCAATCTGGATATCTCGACCATAAATACAGTCATGAAACTTGGAACATGAGAATGCTATCGCCAAAAGCTCTTTCTCAATTTAAGCATAATGCATCTCAGCTTGAGTTAGTGTCCTAGATGCATAGGCTACTGGTCTGCCCTCTTGAAGAATAACTGCACCAAGAACACATTTTGAAGCATCACAGGAAAGAACAACTGTTTTTTTCACATCATAGTATCTTAACATAGGTGGGGTTACAATTTTTTGTTTAAGGTCATTAAATGCCTTCTGATGATGAGCCAACCATGACCATACAACGTTTTTGCATGTTAGCTCTCTCAAAGGTGCTGTCAACTCACTGAAGTCTGGTATAAATTTGCCTAAATAGTTGATGATTCCCAGAAACATTGTAAACTTTGCATATTGTCTGGTGCTGACATCTCTAGGATAGCTGTTTGTTTGGTCGGGTCAGGTCTCAAGCCTGTATTTGTAAACAAATGACCTATGTACGTAACTTCTGGAAGTCTTTATTTGCACTTCAGAGGATTGAGCTTTAAGTTTACTTCACAATATCTGTCTAGAACTTTCTTAAGATTTCTGTCATGCTCTGCTTCATCATTGCCTCCAACTAATAGATCATCTACTATTATGGCACAAGGATAACCTGAAAAAATTAGTTCCACTGCATGCTAAAAGACTTCATTTGCAGAATTTATTCCAAATGGCATCCTTAAGAATCTGTATCTGCAAAATGGAGTACCAAAAGTAGTTAAAAATGAGGATTTGCGGTCAAGCATCACTTGCCAAAATGAACTCTTTGCATCCAAAACAGAAAATACAGTGGCATTCAGTATGAGAGCTGCAACTTCTTCAACTGTGCGCATTAGATGGTATGGTCTTTTTAATGCTTTGTTCAAATCTCTAGGATCAATACAAATCCTGATTTCGTCTGAGCCTTTTTTGTGAGTGGCTACCATGTACGACACCCATTCTGTTGGTTCTGTGACTGGACAAATCACACCTTGCTGCACCGTCTTATCCAACTGAGCTTTAACTTTATTTTGCATTGCTATTGCAACTCTTCTTGCTGGTCTAACTACTGGAGTGATCTCAGGGTCTCACTTCATGAAATACACAACTGGAAGTTTGTCCAATTTTGTCATCAAAAACATCAGCATACTCTGAGAAAATGGCTTCAGAAAATTTGGAACACGGAACTGTACTCACATGATAAACTTCTTTAGTAAAAGTAAGCAGATTCATTCTCAAACTATCTTTGAGACCCAGTAAAGACTGCACTGGTCACTGGACTACGTAGAATAACAAGTTGTTACAGTAATTGGCCAAATAACATGAAAGTATTACTAAACCTTCGGTTTGAATTTCTTCACCTCCATAAGCAACAACTCTCACACTGCTGGTTACATCGACTTGTTCGTTGATTCTCACTTTTGCAAACATGTCTGCTGATGTAACATTACATTTCACCCAGTGTCTACTTTGAGCTCTGTGGGTATTCCATTAATCCAAACCATACAAAACAACTTCACTCCTTGTTAATAAGTTTACTGCATCAACTCTTTCTCCAAGCACTGATACACCATCTACATAGAAAGCCATGTTTTGGCTTTACTTGATCAACTTGCTTTTTTGTGCAACCTTTCTTTACAACTGTGTGAGGCTTAATTGATTTGCAAAACGTTAGGAAATGGTTCCATTTTTTGCACTTGTGGCATTGCTGACCATATGCTAAATACTTTTCTCTTTTAGTCTAATGATTTACACCACAATTACAACAGTTAACAATAAAGCTAGACCTGAATTTTGCTGACTGATGTTTGTGTTTCATTGAGCTGACGGCGGGCCTTGCACTTTTTCTAGAACTTTCTGCAAAGCTTCGTACCTTCTTTGGAAATCCTGAGGTTGCCTCATGCTTAGGCCTGTTCCTCTTTGTCATGTGTTGCATACTATCTACATTTGCTCTGGAGCTCACTAAAACCATGCTTTTGTCACTTGCAAGCAAATTTGTATGTCCTTCTTTCACCTCATGGATCTGACAAATCTGTACTGCTTTGCTTAATATCAAATCACTGTCACAAAGCAAAATCTTTCTCACTGTAGCACTATTTATACCACACACGTCTGTCATTTATCAGTTCATCTTTTAAATCACCAAACCGACACATTTTATCTCTGTTCCTTAAGTCAGTTATATAAGCTGCAACTGTTTCCCGTGGTTTCTGATCTCTTATTTAACACAAATGCCTCTCGAATGTAACATTCGTCTGGGGGTTTCACATTTCTCTGAACTTATGCTTCAGACACTCAGTCTTCCCTTGATTCAACTTGCTCCTTTACCTTCATACACTGCTGGTGCATATACAAATGAAAGCTGTCTTTCTGTCGCCTCAGAGCCCGCTAAATTTAGCAAAATGAATGGCCTGGCACATGCATCTCTAGCTGCATAAGCTGCTTGTATGAAAATATTGTATTCTTGTTCAAATATTCTCTAGTTCTCTGCAATATTCTGATCAAACACAAGTGTTTGGGGTTTTCAAAATCAGTCTGCCATATTAACACACACCAGCAAAGACTCTTGCAAATAAGCGCAAATACACACGTGCGCGCACACACACACACACACACACACACACACACACACACACACACACACACACATACATGCACAGGTAACTGCCATAAACACAACTTTCCTAACGCTTTTTTGTTCTAAACTTACACTTTCTCTCATTGAGCTTATTGGAGTTATGCAAATGAACAAATTTGTAGTACTTTCAGATAACTGGACTTTGCGAAATAAACTTATTAGGCTTCTCAACGCTTTATTGCACTTTGTGAAATAACTTTTTAGATTTCTCTATGTTTTACTGTGTTTTACGAAATAACTTTCTCTGGCTTTCAATGCGTTATGGAACTTTGAAGAATAGCCTTTACAAACTTTTCGATGCTTTATGGAGTATTGCAGAATAATTTCTCAGACTTTTCGATGTTTTACTGAATGTTTGATTGGTAAAGACAGAAATGCTAAAGTCATTTAGCACCACTTGCTATACTTTCAGAATTGGTAAAGGCAGAAATGCTAAGGTAATCACTTGAAATTTCTTATTGATAAAGGCAGGTAACTGGTAACTGCTAAGGTAACTGGTAAAGGCAAAAATGCAAAATAATGTGCCATCACTTGTTAAAGTTATCACTTTAAGAAACATTCAAGAACTTTACGATGCAACTGAGTAATTCAGAAGCATTGTAATACTCTTGTAATCTTTTGTAAGAAACACTTTTTTTATCAGTGCAAGAAATATATCAAGGAACTGTACAATGCAAATAAATTGAAATTCTGTTGCTCAAAGTTCAATAGCTTTCAAAATATTTTTACTTTGCAAATAACTGCATGCAGCACATTGAAATGTCCCCAAAATGGCGGTACCTTACTAGGCAACTATTTGCAGTACAGGAAGCACTCTGTAATGGAGGCACTTTGTAAACAGACACACCCAGCATAAGAACTTTTTGAAATAGCTATGCTTTGACTGGACTGTACAAAATAGTTGCAATTTATATACAATAACTCTTTGAAATACATGCACAGTAATAAGCACACACTGTAAGCGCTTTTACACACTCTGAGATACTTGGAGTAACTTTAGTTACGCCTTTGATACACTACGAAGTCGTAGTTATGCCCAAACACAGCACCTTGCCCAAACACAAGCAGTTGCCTTGCTTTATTTTTGCTTACTGTGCCCTTTTCTCATTTCTTACTATATTTGTTTTGCTCATTTAAGCCCTTTTTATGCCCAACGTACTTTTCTTGTGCTCGTTTTACTCTAAACGTGCCCAATTCTGCCTTATGCAAACTCATTCTGTCTTAAACATGCTCATTTTGTGCTTTACTGTCATTTGTCTTGTCAAATACTTTTATGTTAAACATTTTCTTTAGTTAACAAACTTTTCTTGTGCTTTTCGCTTGCCTGATAATGTGATTTGTACCCTTGTAATGCCCTTTGCCTTCTCTCACATCAAGTAAACAATTCGTATTATTTCTCATTACCTTTAATTTTTTCTGGTTATGTTTGTACTCTTTTCTCTTGGTTTTACCTTCACTGTTGTCTTTACATCTCATGGCTCCAGATGTTCTTCTGTCTTCCATCCCGATTCTGACACCATGTTGCTTTCGTGTTGTCACACGAATAAACGAGTCTTCGTGGGTTCTGTTTAAGCAGCTTTATTCTATACAAACATTACTATAGAGGCTTACTGACTATGACTTAAGTAACTTATATGCAAACTAACAACTGCGATCATGCATGCTCACTCTCTGGCTGCTTCTTCAAAATGGCATTAGGGATTGCACGTGTCTGGAATTTATACGTGCACGTATAGCCTCATATGCTTCTTAAAGATATAGAGCACACACATTACACTCTGATCTACAGATGGGTAGATAGATGGATAGACAGACAGACATGCACATGTCTGTGTATATTTCTGACTTTAATGTTTTAGACAACTAAGCTACAGAAACTGAAATAGTCATAATATGGTAAACAGCAACTATGCTTCTACAAAACTGAGTCTCAAATGAAATTGACAATCCATACAAAGGATGAATATATGGTCTTGTCTATTAATAACTGCCTTAGAAAAACAGAGTTCACTCTGAGCATTTGAAATGTAGTAATTCTAAACAATGATAGGTGAAAAGCAAAACCATGGTACTAAAATCTGCCTGTTACATTCAACATATTTAAACTAATCAGTGATACTTGCTGCATTTTTATGAATCATCAACTTTCTTACTCAGTACAAAGAACACTGTATAGGCAGCTAATCTGGCAAGTATACACATGTCCTCTGTCTGGCTTATTCCTTGAGCCTGGCAATCCTGGAATTCCAAGATATGGAATGCACCAGTGTGTAGGCATGTTAAATGACTCAGCAAAATGTTTCTTTTTGTTTACCGTAGTCTCTAAAGCCTTGGAAACAGTTGTGACAACTTACAGTGTGGTGGGTTCACTGTGGCTTTTGAAACGGGAAGTAGCATTAAAACCACATTGTGTAACAGCTGTTAAGAATAACACAAGTCTGACCTACATTCTGTTGAGAATGGTCTTTTTTGGCAAACATACAGTAATCATTAGTTCAGTTAAGTAATGCTTGTTTGAGAACATATGCTTTCTGCTAAAGCTTTTAGATGTGGCTATAAAGGATTCCAAAAGGATTCCAAGTGGTGATATTAGCTATGATTACTCTCATATTCACAAACATTCTAGGAAAACCCAGTAACAAATATGCAGTAAGAGGATACAACTGCCTTCCTGAATTAATATGTTCACTGAAATGTGTGTAGATGGTCACAGTATCTTACTAACCGTAACAGAGATGAACAAAAAAAAAATATTTATTTAATTATGTAACTGTTTATTTTTTGAAATATAAATGAAGAACTTGTACTGGGCAGGAGTGAAAGTGAGAAAATGACAAAAGATGATAATCCCAGATGTAAAATCCACGTAATTTATTGCAGACAGAAACAAACGGATAAGCGCTTTCACTGTATTAGCTTCTTCAGATCCATGGAGCTAAGCTATATTCTAGAGGCATAAAACAGCAGTTTTAAACATGGTGCCAAAATATAGCTTACTGAAGCCTGCCTTTATTTATCTTCATTTTATTTTGGTGATCATGTAGTCATATCAACCTCAATATTATTTTATTTGTAGACTCTACTTGAGCTATTATCATCCATTGCACTTCAGATGATACACAGTCTTACAAAATGGCACAGTTTATATATTTGTGTATGTATTTCTTTATTTATTCATCTATGCATTTATTGTACAATAGCTGGGATGAAATGCTGGGGTAATCTTATCCATGACATAAGCAAAAAATTATGCAAAGTAAAAATACTAAACATTTCTGTGGCAGTTCAGTAATGGTAAAGTTACACACAGTATGGAAATGTATGTAGCAAACAATATCTTCAAGAGGAACAAAAATCCTGCACAGTATTTCTCAAGCTGCTAGTAGTAGATTGCCATAAATAGTAACAGATGAGTTTGACACAAGCATAACATTTTTAGTAGTATCACAAAACCTTTTGGGTAGAATCACTTAAAAGGAACAAAATGAATTATATGAAAAACAGTATGTACAGAAAAGAACTGAGTAATCATCAGGAAAGACCAGTGGGAGCCATAAATAAAAGTAGAAAATAGCTGAAAATGTCACAGACTACATACCCTGTGTTTCAGCTTACACGTGCTTTCTGTACAGTGATATTCAAGCAGATCTTTACCTTCATTAAAGCATTGAGTTTGAAAAGAAATACATTTCTGTGCTACTGAATAAGGTGCAAAACAGTCATAGGTCACTTTGGACTTTAATTCAGAAATCAGAGCAGATTTGAAGTTTCCAAGGGCTATCACTAGTGCACAACATGGATTCAGGCCATCACAAAGTACTTATACTATTCTAGGTAATCTGACTTCAGATCACCAATAAAGGATAAAGGTCTAACTTCTGCTGTATTTTTTTTTTTTTACATTTTTCAAAAGCTTTCAGTGTTGCAACACATTAACCATTGCTATCAAGATTACAATAACTTCAGCTAGCACCACTGTATACAGGTATAAACTCCTGATAATGGCAGAGGTGCTTTAAGTTTGAGTGTCACCTTTAACACCTGTATGAGCTGACCAGGGATGAGGGAAATGAGCTGCTGCTGGCTGACTCACCCATCCTGGGGAAAGGAGGCAGATCTGGCATACCACAAGGTTGTCAACTACTGGGAGCACTAGGTGTTACCTAATGAATCTGAGCTTTCTGAGTCCACTCTGTCACAATGTACTTGCACCAGGTAGACCAGAATAACTTGGCATTCAGAGGCCCACTTCCCCTTGTGAGACCCTGATAGCAGAGTTTTGAGAAGTTTTGGATGGTGGTGCTCCCTAGGAAAGAGGAAGACCACCCTCCTAAGACCAGCATGCTGACCCACTTCTTATCATCTGACATTCACCATGGAATGAAAGGTCTATTGGGATTCCCAGGAGTAATCATTGAACTATAGGGCTCTCACCTCCCAGAATAAATGGGCCACCTGAATGCCAGTAATAGAACCATTAGGTGAGGTATTTGAGGGGAGCAAACAATTAAAAACAAACAGATAAAATGACTACAACTTAAATGTATTAAACTGCAGGGTTTTTTTTTGGTTCACCAGCTACCTCAATAATACACTCTAGCTGTACAGTAAAAACCTCAGTGTCCTATACCTTCATATCCAATACTGAGTCTCTTAAAGATCTACTCCCAGAACCTTACTATTTTAGAATATACAAAAAAACATGTGCATGTGCTCAACTCTCAACTGTCTACCAATAATTCACTATACAGGTGTGTCAATTCTATTCCATACAACTAAAGACATTCATTCCTTGATCTCAGACCTCTGGACTGGTTTTAACTTCCTAAGTAACTAGATCAAGCAAAACAAACTTATTTTAATTAAAAAAGGCTAACCTAATGGTTTTCAATAAACAACCACAATGTCTTTCATCATAGGGCGGCCACGGTGGTGCAGTGGTTAGCATTGCTGCCTCACAGCAAGAGGCTCCCCGGTTCAATCCTCGGCTGGGGTGCCTTCTGTGCGGAGTCTGCATGTCCCGTCGTGTGGGTTTCCTCCGGTGCTCCGGTTTCCTCCCACATCTCAAAGACATGCTGCAGGTGGATTGGACACTCTAAATTGGCCCTAGGTGTGCGTGTGAGTGTGCCTTCTGTGGAAGGTTGGGCGGGGGGGGGCTTCGGACACGACAAAACTCCACTGCCATTCAATGTGCGGACAAGGCGATCCGCTGTGGTGACCCCTAACCGGGAAAAAGCCAAAAGAAGAAGAAGAACCACAATGTCTTTCATCATATGTCCCTTTACTAAGCTAAATTCAGATTGTTTGAGCAATGAAGTGCAAAGGTGACTCAACAGATGATAAATTAAACTTCACGGACCAAAGTAACATAATAATAAAAGATATCCATAAAAACCTCAGAACATTATTTACAGTTACCAGCTATCTATACTCTACTGCAATGAAAGAACTGCAGCAGCTATACTTCTACCTAAATTGCTATACTGAGCCATAGTTACCAAGAACCCAAGAAAGACCATACTGAGTAAATCACTCTCTAACCAAACCATGTTTAGAGTGTTTATTGAAATGTCTTTCACTTAATTATTTCTATATACTACTTTGTTGCTTTTTTTTTTTGGGCACCACCTACATGCCTTTTAAAAGTGTGCACCACCCCATAGGGTCAGCTTGGTCAACAAAATGTATATTCATATATAAGTACACACATTCGTATGTACATGCATACATAAAAAATAAATATAATAAAAAAATGTTCCAAGTGTGTTATGTTAGCCATTTCTACAGTGTGGTAGAAGAAAATAGAATGCATGGTCAGTGAAGGATAGTCTGTTTATATAGTCTGGTTAATGTAATAGCTCCACTGGTACTTGCTCTTGGAGGACAGTATGATTCTTTGGGTATAAGATTTTGTGCTAGAGAAGGACAGAAGCAAAGCACATGCAGTTCAGATAAGAGTGTGCACAGTAACTGTTCCTCCCTCCATTCTGTGTGTAGCCAAGCTTCTCTTTGGAGGGAGAGTTGATGGTGTTCTCTATTAGTCACAAGCAGCATGGCCTCACGAATTTTGTTCGACATAATTGGTAGGTCATGTATGTTCTTAGTAGATGCAAAACATGAGATGGGTAATCCATATTCCAGATGAGACACTAGCAAAAGTTTACTTACGGCACTCATTGCTTCTTTACATAATATATTTATGTGTATGTGTATGTATGTGTGTGTGTGTATATATATATATATATATATATATATATATATATATATATATATATATATTTCTGGGCAGGAAGATTTTTGCTAATCTTAGTTTTGACATGGTTCATGTAATAAACTAATGAGATTACTCTCATCAAGTGTGATGGGCAGCATGGTAGGTCTGTGGTTAAGATTTTTGCCTCACGACTCCAGGGTCCAGGATTCAAGTCTAACCCCTAATCACTGTCTATATGGAGTTGTCATGTTCTCTCTATGTTTGAATGGGTTTCTCCAGCCTATACAATTTTTTTCCACTTCCCACAAAATGCTAATTGATTGACTATTCTGATTTGTCGATATATAATATATATATATATATATATATATATATATATATATATATATATATATATATATATATGAAAGTATTGCATTTACCCTGGCCCTTGTGACCCAGGTCATAGCTAAGAAGTGTTCATAATGACCATTTTACTTAATTGGTTAACAACAAATACATTAAAATGAAATTTATATTATACAAGGGTATGCATACTTCAGGCTAATGAGACCGCTACAGTGATTTGAATGTCATGTGATACACAGAAATTCTACAGAAATCAATCAACATCTAAACATCATAGAAGTTAGATCACATACTCAAACTCTTGTGTTATTTATTAAGTCTCCTGACATAACATGTTATCAAAGTGTGTTAAAATATCAGCCTGCCAGAATTTAAGAAATATATGTACAAAATGAAAAACACTGCTTTCAAGAATTTTTTTTTTTAACTAGAAAATTATCATTCTCAGTGGGAACATATCTCACTTGACCCATCCTGGAATTTCTCTTCAAGAAAACTTCGTAGAAAACTGAAAGGCTTGGATCCAAGAATTTAATTTTATTTCGCACTTAAAATGGATTTGCTGAAAAGCATAAAAACTTTTGCTCTGTTTCATTCCTGTATGTTGTTGAGAAAGAAGCCATGAATACATTGAGCATTCATATGTATCTTGAAGAAGATAAAAAAAGTAGCAACACGTAGAAAAACATTTATCAGTTATTGTCAGCCTAGAAAGAATACGTCATGTATTACATATTTGTTATGAACAAAAGTATAGTTCTACAGAGAGTATAAGTGAACATGTTATTAAACTGACAAATAGATCTAAAGACTGTGAACCTGGTGAAATGACTGTTTCTTTAATAAGAGACAGAATAATTTGTGGCATAAGGAGTGATGAAACAAGGAGAGGTTATTAAGGGAAACATACCTGACCTTATCAAGAGATATGGCTGTGTGCAAAGCATGCAAAATTAAAAATGCATATTCAAATGAATAAACATGAAAAACAAAACTTGAGACAAATAATGGAAAATGAAAAATAAAGATGGGATATGTTGTAAAAGTGAAAGATATGAAAAAGAAGGCTATATAAAAAACCTCTGTAACAAAAATGATGCCCAGAAAAGAAGTGCTCTGACAAATTTAATTCAACTCTCTTAGAGGAGTAGCTAAAGGCATGTCAGGAAGAGAGCTGTTTTGCATTAAATAAAACTTGCAAAAGCTGTGTTAGAAAAGGTCTTTTTTTCTAAAATATGTAACATAGCAATGTGCTCAAAAGCATTTTCATATTGCTGAAGAAAAGCATGAGAAGGAGTTGTTAGTTCATAGGTTCATAGGTTCATAGGTTCATACTAGGCTATCTGCCCGAGGGCATTTACAAGCCTAGCCCATTGTTTTGTGGCTTACGCCACCCCTTTAGTATGGGGAACTATACCCATTATTTTGCTGTGCCTCTGTCGAGCAGTGACACTGAGGTAATCCCTGGGTATATCTATATCTCCCATCCATTGGTCAAGATTTCTCTTGAACAAGGCCAGCAAGGTGCTCTGCCTCACATGTACCGGATTTTTGTCCACAGCATAGGAGTCTTTGGGTGATGAATCTATCCCTCCAGCACGTCCTATTAATAGCCGTGTCAAGGTTTAAGTCTCCTGCCCTTGTGGCTCTGATGGATCTAGATTTTTTGAGGTGAAGCATATTCATCAAATCTGGGTTTGACATGGCCTTGTATGTTAGGCAAAGGTCACCTCTGAGCAGCGGTGGCGACTGAATAGAGCTGGAGTTCTTTCAGTCGGGCAGCATAGGACAGATTTTTGAGACCCTTTATCCTTTTGGTGAGGAACTTTTGTGGCCTCTCCAGCTGCTGCAAGTGTCGGGTCAGATACATTCCGAATGGGGCATTGTACTCAATCATTGGTCTGATGAGTGATGAGTAAAGGGAGACTATGACCTCCCTTGATCTAGATGAGAATGCCTTCATGATAAGGTGGGCAATGTAGAAGGTCTTCCTAACTACTTTAGCTACATGGTAGGTATTTTTAAACTAAAAAAGTCACCAGGATTCAATAAAATCCAGATAGGCTCAGTGTAGAGCCTACAAGGAATGTACCCATGTACATGGCCACGTTTCCTCCTCAGCAGTGCACCATGCGTATTAACCATGGTGCACTGCCGAGGGAGAGCATAGTAACCGGGATATTGAATCCGTGAAGGCAGAAGTGTAGAGGCTATCCCGTGGTTGTGGACTGTCCAGGGAATTCCTGGTCAGATATTATGTACAGGGTGACAATCCCCATAATGTACCCTACTACTGTTGAAATGTGCTGTGCATTAATATGTTGTGTTTTAATTTTCTTAATTTTTTTAATGTCCATTTGTGCGGTGCGGCGTGGAGCTCAGCAGTGCCAAGCTACACTGAGATATGTATAGCTGACACCTGCTAGACATCTAAAAATAGAAACCAGATGTAATTAATTAGTACATTTTTTCTTTTGTTTCTTTTTTAATATCCATTTGTGTAGCATGGTGCAGAGCACAACAGAACCGAGGCATGCTTACAGATACACTATTGACCCCTGCCAGACATTTAAAAATAGAAACCGGATGCATTTAATTATTCATGTCTGATTCTGTTTCAGCCCGTTTGTGTGGCACGATGCTTAGCAATGGTAACAGATGCCTGAGTAGTATATGGGAAGGTATACTCCTATACATACTATCCAAGTAGCTAAATGGGTAGAGTCACAGCCTAAAGCTTAGTAAGTCCTGGCTTCGAGACCCTAGCACTCATACCATTTTTTCAATTTAAATGAATTTTTTGTGTATTTTAAAAAACAAACTTGTTACATTTGGAACAGCTGTGCAGTGCTAAGCACTGCTTAAACATGGTCAATGGCCATTCCTTTTTGCATGTTGCTAAGCTTTACTAAAACACGGTTGTCCGTGTTTATGTACTGCTAAGCAGGTTTGCACAATGCTGAGCAGTGCAGTTTTTTGAATGTTGCAGTATGACATGTAAGCGTGGGAAAACAGCCTATATTAAGGACAATAGGTGGGAATTCTGCAGCATTCATTGGAGTCTGTCTAATTGTTGGCATGTCAGGTGATGTTAGAGATGGTGCGTGCTCGGGTGCAGATATGGGGTGCGTCGGAGTCCAGGGTTTTTGTTGGGCTCCTGGTACACAAATATGAACCTAGGCTGTTACAGGGTTGCTACCAGGGCTCAGAATGTAAGGCTGAGGCCAGGGATCAATTGGCCAGGAAACTAACCAGTGCTACTGGTATCCCCCACACTGGTGAGCAGTGTGGTCACCACTATAATGACCTGAAGCATAGAAAGAGGGGAACATTCAACACTTGGGTCCAAGAGGCCAGGGATGGGCATGCCCCAGACATATGTAAGCATTTCTGCCAATACGTTACTAAAATACAAGCTAAATCTGTGCAAAACTGGCATGCATGATGGTATGCTTCTCTTCCAACAGCTGCAGCTGAGAGGGCATGCAACACGCAGTCCCATGCTGGGCATCTGGGCAAGATGTGCCATGAGTGTGGTAAGTACGGATATATTATGCTAACTGTAGTGCAATAAACAATAAACAGTAAAAACTGTAGTGCGATAAAGAATAAACAATAAAAACTGTAGTGTGATAAATAAACAATAAAAACTGCAGTGCAATAAAGAATAAACAATAAAAAACTGTAGTGCAATAAATAAACAATAAAAACTGTAGTGTAATAACCAATAAACAATACCAGTAACAGTAAGCAATAAGGTGTAAAGCAGGATTGTGGTGTCATAGCATAATTTCAGTAGAGCTATATGCATTGCATGTGTCTTGTAATGTTGCTGCAGGCAAGTGTAAAACTGTAATGACTATGGAATGCAAAAGTAATTGCTTGAAAAATGTATTGCACAACACACAGTATGGTTCAAGGCTGTCCCCAGGCCACTTTCAATCACATAATGCTCTATTTTCCTCCCACTCCAAGAACAGAAAGGATATGGGTAAGGTAGCCCACTCTATGGGCAGATATCATGTATATACTTTACAGACATTTAGCAGCACTGCCAATACAGTGTAAAGCAGGATTGTGGTTTCATAACAAATGTGTCTAAATACTTGCAGTAGGGCTGTATTCTTTGCATGTTTGTTCTAATTTGCTGCTGTCAGTTGTAACATTATTTGCAGATGTCCCCTACAGTCACAGCTTTTGGGTCATACTCCCATGCCTGCCAACTAAGACATGATGGCTGTCTAGTTTACTTAATGTACACAAACATACCTCTCAAGTGTCATGATTTTTCATAATGTAATTACAACTGCCCAATCTGTCTGGTCCACGATTAGCAGATAATTGATTACCTGGAATACACTGTATTGTTGAATCCATTTACAGAACACCTTGGTAGTCATGTACGTGCACATTATGCGAAACAGTTCCATGTAGTTGTGTACCTGCATTTCTTAGTACTTAGCACACAATGTCCCATGCTAACAGCTTGAAAGGTATGTACGTGCTACATCATCTATAGAGAATTATTGTCACTGTACTCACAAATAACACTGCACACCTGTAGAACTATGTATTAGGGGTCATTTTAGGGATGTCATCTGCAACATCACTAATGGTATGTATGTCTCTCTCTCTCTCCCCACCCCTTATCTTCTTTAGTTTATTATTATTTATTATTATGATTTAATATGAATACATGTTGTTAAGCTGTTTTGTTTGCCTTATGGGTTATTTCATACTGGCTTACTGTTAACATACTTACTGTTATGTTATTTAATGTTGTGTTCCACATAATATACCTTAATATGTTTTTGGATTAATCAATATTATGTTTCATTATGTTAATACTAACATTGGTTTGGTTATTACTAACCTTAACTTATTGTTATTACTAAATTACTACAGTGCATCAAGGTAGGCTGGTTCCCAGTGATCTGTCTACCTTGCCTCTTCCTTTGCCATGACACAAAGTCCCAGCACATCTGGAACCCAGATCGGTGGTGCCCTCTCCGCATACCTCCCAACCGTATTGAATTACTCATTTTTACTTTGTTTTGGGGTCCAAATAATGGGGTAACACAATTCCCGAGTGGCACCCTTTCATTTCTGATTTTTAAAACATTTTTTTTTTGTTTCACTTTTTAAGCTGACCTCATCACATGCTCAAGGACTCACTTCTGGCTGTCTGCTTCACTGTCGGAATGGCACTTGCGGGAAGGATTTTTTGAATGACTACTGCAGAGCTCGTGAACAAACACAGCTTAGTTGAAACTGTATTTATTTTTATCTGGTTGCAGAGCTAATTGTGTTTGAATGACATGAACAACTGCTTAGTTTAAGGTATTATTAGCTTGTACGGAGTTATTAGCTTCAGGAACTGCTGTATTTTATCGGGCTACAGAGCTATCTGAGTTTGAACGATGTAAAGCTTAACTCAACTGGAGCTTATTAGCTCATATCTGGCTGCAGATTGTTTATCTGAGTCCAGAGCTTAGTTTATGGGTGTGTGTGTGTGTGTGTGTGTGTGTGTGTGGGTGTTTGTGTGTGTGTGTGAAAATCCCCCAGATGAATACACCTGGTGGCTACTCAGGCTCAAACCCTGTACCTTGGGTACAGGTAAAAAGAGCCTAAAGTCACTAGCCACCACCACTTGTGAATTTATGCCTCATATTTTTGTTCTGTTCCTCATTAAATCTGTGTTTTTTCAGGATTTTTGTGGCAAATCACTTAAGGATTGAATTCACTAAATAATGACAAGCATTTGAATTTCAGACTTCATATTCTTCAGAAAATAAATGGTAACACAATCTTTTATTCTAGCAAGTTTCTAAGTTTATAAGATCAGTATTTGAAATTTGTCCCTATTTTGGGGCTGTATTCCCCATTATTGGCTTTGTCCAGGTATTTTGTGCTAAGACATTGAGAGCTATGGTGAGAAGTAAGAACTGAATTCTCTATTCCCCCATTAGTGGCTTTATCCAGGTTTTTTGTGCTAACAGTTTGAGAGTTATGGTGAGAAGTGAGAACTTGACTTCACTAAATGATAGCCATTTAAGTTTCAATCTTCCTACTTCTGATTTGGCATAGTGGTATGTTGCTCTGACTGTAGTGCACAGAGTCCTGGGTTTAAGACTTGGCAGTGAAATGCATGGTGGTAACACAACATTTTATTCTAACAACTTTCCAAGATTATACAAGCAATGTTTAAAATGTGTGTATATATATATATATATATATATATATATATATATATATATATATATATATATATTAGTGTGTGTGTGTGTGTGTGTGTATGTGTATAAGTAGACTTTTATGATGGAAATGTTCGGAATTGGGCAGTTTTGTCATTATTGGTTCATGACATTTTGTTTCATTGCCTGCTGGAAAAATGTTCAAACGATACATTTAAAATGCACTCTAACTTAAGTCTAACTAGTGTTCTGTTTTATACAAGGAATATAATTTAATAAAGTCAGGAAGGTGTATCAAAGAAAGCATGTATGTTTCTTGTTTTGTGTGCAAGAGGCCTATGATTTGTAAACAGCTGGAAGGTAATCTTTATCCACCACTGGCCAGATGCATTTTCTTTGGATGTGGTGTGGGTTTCAATGCTGTTTCAATGAATGTGAGATTCAAGGATAGAGAAGTTTTAATGCCAAGTCTATTTTCATTGTGAGACAGTATTGCTTTGTTCAGCAGATATCTATAGTGTTTGTGCATTGTGCTATAAAATGTAAAAATAAAATCCAAATATTCATTGTAGAAGTAAAGCAGTATGCATACACACATTAGTGTTTATGGTAAATGGGGTAAAAAAGCCAGGTAATGGAAGATTGGAATGACTGCAGGGGGACTCTGGTGTCATATTTTGGTTGACTGTTCTTCAGTTTGCGTTTGAAAGTTGGATTCCGCAATTCCATTGGAGTGGGCGGGGTTACATAATTATGTATGCAAAGTTTACGTTAATCAGCATACAGATTTGTACCTATTTTTCATGGGCCTTGTCCAGATTTTTGATGTTTCCAGGTTGAGAGGTATGCCCCTCTGCTGCCCCTGCACTACTTGCGGCATCGGGTAGTTCCGCCACGTGGGACAGGGATGGGCCCCCCTCTGGGAGCAGTGGTGGAGGGGGAGTTGTCACCCGGGATGAACTGCCAGTTTTGGTGTGCAGGATTGTGTACCGTGGGTTTGGGCGATGCCTGTGTCAGATGGGGAGCATGCTGGCCACCCTGCTGGAGCAGGAGCCCAGCCTCCACCACTACTACCCCTGGGGCAGTGACGGAGCAGTGCTGACAGTCCCATGGGTAAGGACATAAGTCATGCTGTTACCTTATGGAGGCACATGGGACTGAGATTCCATAACACCCTTCCCATCCAAGGTGTTCACCCTCCTCTTGTCTCACACACCACCCCTGTCTGCTGTCTTGTCTGTCTTGTCTGTCTACAAAAGCTTCCTCATCTAACCAACTTACCTCCCCCACACGTACCTATGTCCCTTACCCAACATTCCACTCTCATCTTAAAAAAAAAAAAAAAAAAAGGCACCTGCCCCCCCCAAAAAATTTTTCCCATGCATAGCTCTCCACTCCACACATGTGTCCACTGGACACACATCATTTGGTCCAAATTTCTTGACAATGCATTTATGTTGTCCTCATCCCTCTCTCTGGGAGTGAGAGTCCAAATTACTCTACAAATTCTGTCAAAGTGCACAGTTGTTGCTGTAGAAGAAATGGATAACTATGGTCCTTTCCTTCACCCTTCCTACACATACCTACCTGCCTTTCACTATGTTTTTCCTCCCTGCTTGCACCCCATTTCACCACTTTCCTATCTCCTCCTTTTTCTTTAAAGATTTTTTTGCGTGACACAGTGCATCACAAATTGTAGCTAAGCTCAGCTAAATGGAGCGACATTGATATATGTGTTTTAAATAATAATAAACATGTACAAAATAAACACCTGTCCCCTATTTCGGACCCAAGATCATTGCACCTGCAGACCACTGCATTAACATGCCACACCACACAGCTGTTAATTAAAACAGGCGTTTTAAGCAAAATATAATAACTGCAAATTACAGTCATTAAGCAAGTTTCAGCAGAGCTGTGCATCAAGCGGCATCGTGCAAACTTGCTGAAAGAGTAATGGAAAAAATGGAAGTGTAACTTGGAGTCTGGTGCAAGAGTACAGCAGTAGAAAGCCAGACATGAAATAATGTAAGTGAGGTCTCTAATAGCAGGTAAATGTGCACATTTATCAGCAACATTTACAAATGCACCTGCTAAAATATTAATGGCAACATACATGTTCAACTGGTCAACTAGGACTCTGTGGAGAAATACATCCATATAAAGCCATTCACATAATGATGCATGTAAAAAAAGTATGTCACAGCCTGTATGTGTGCACTTATATGTTGACAAATACACCTGCTGTAACAGTGACTCAGTAGCTCAGTCTATTAAATGCTGGGCAACTGGTAACATTTGCCACACATACTCCTGGGTTCAAATCCAGTGGTGTGTAGCATTTAAATTACATTATTGCAAAGCCAGCAATTAATGACTGAGTCGTGCATTCTTTATCCACACAGTGCATTCCAAATCAAATGTCGGCATTTCACTGATGGTAGTCACAGGCCTGCAGATAGGAACATACTTCATATATATCCCTATAGCAACATTATAACTGCATAAAGTGTCAGGTCATACATTAATATGCATTCACAAAGGATTTAAACCCCAGGTAATGCAAATGAGGTCCACTAATATCAGAGTGCAGCACACAATCCTTTCATAATCACATTACAGATTACTACAGCTGCACAACTGACATACACATATGAAGTTCCTGCTAGTAACAATGACTGACAGCATATGCATTCCAAATTAGTACCAGACTGTATCACATGGCCTGACAGTTGCCAAATGGTTGACTTAATGGTATATTCACCCCCTATGTTGCTCAAGGACACAAGAAACATGTTGCCTGGTAGTCTGTTAGTGATACTGTTGCCTAAAATATGTACCTTAAACACATGCCTTAATTTAAGTGGAAGGGGTACCCTCACTCTGGCTCTACCTCTACAACAAGGCTGACGTAGCTTCCATAGTAACTCTTACAGCTTGATGTCCTCCAAAGAGTTCACCCTATCTGCCTATGCTTATTGCCTGTGGGTATGATGTGGCCCTGAGCAAAACAAATGGTATGGGGTCCAGTGTAAGTAGGTGTACAACATTCTTACTGCTCATATCCATGCTAACTCCTGTCATGGCATTTCATATCACACAATTCAGAGATCTGGGGACACTGCTTGGCGCTGCATACTAGTTGTCTTTTGTGCAAGTAAGTATTGCAGTTGCTTCCATCATGTTCCAAGAAGAGAGTCACCCAAGGTGTCTGCACAGAGTACAGACAAACATGTTTGGGAAGTGTAGTATACATACCCTGTGAAGGTAAGGTGGGAGTTTTACATACGTATTCTGCAGATGGACACTACCCAAGTGGTGTGTTCTGGAAGGACACAATTACCTTGTAAAGACTGTGGAAAGCAGAGGAGTCCATGGAATTGCCAGTGCCTGGCAACTACTAATGTTGGTCTCACCAAAAACACTCTCACATAGGATACCATGCTCTGATAAGTTTTCTGTCATTACACAGAAAACGTTACTATGAAGCCCATGATGAGAAGCAGGACACAGCCTGTTTGTTCATCCACATAATTGTCTCACATCATGAAAGGCTCTGTTGGCTTCACATACCAGGTAGATCCCTTGATTAGCAACCTGAGCAATCAGTTGACTTTTACATGTGTTATGCCTTCTGTTCCAGGGCTGGTGGTATGCCACTAGGGAACTGACAAGATGGTGACTAGGAGCACTGCTGCAGCATCACAATATAATGTTCAATGTCCAGTGACATACATATCAAGACTTATTGAAACAAGCAGCACAGTGGCGGCGATTCATCATAGGTGACAATTTCACAGCCAGTCATGCATCCTGCCCTTCAACAGATTAATGGTGTATATCTGCATGACATGGCTGTGAGGCCTACTGGAGCAGACTGGCCACCATTGGTCAATGTGTGTCCACCTGCCACATGTCCTAGGCATGTCATACTGTACATTTATGTACCCAAAACACATGTCTGTATTTTCACATCATGTCATTGAGCAACTAGTGTGCTGTCTGGTTGCTTGACAGGCATTGTATGCTTGTGAGGCCAATGTAATGTCATCAAAGTTAAACAAGTCCTCTATGCACGCATAAGCATCTACATCTTCCCTCAAAGGAGTGCCTACAAACACTCTATATCAGACTGTGAGCCCCAAGGGTGTGGCAATTTTGCAGAACCTGCTGATGAGATGTGGAAAGTGTCCCCACCCCTCTACTCTTATGACACACAAACACAATCTGTGACCAGATGTGACTGCATTTCAAACCTTGCTACCATGGTATCTCCAACAGCAGTCATTACTTATGTCATTGAGCATTTTGCCAACATGCACAGCTCACATCTTGCACCACCTACACCCACATCACACACATCTGCATGTGTACAGCTCCTTACAAGACATGTTCCCAAACAGCTGAAACCTAAGAAAATCCTGCCTTTGGAGAGCACAGTACACATCATACTGCATGCACCACTCTCTCATCGGTCAAATACCTGAGGCAGAACACAAAATCATACCTTTTAGTCATAGGTGATTACATTGTGAGACAAACTGATGCCTGTGCCAACAACAAAAGATCACAGTTAGCTGTCTGTGGATTGACACCATATGCCATACCACACATTGCTGCAAATCAAGTAATATAACAACATTATGCTGACATCATAGTTCCTGCGGGTGTGTACGACTAGGGATATATGTCACCGGACTGTATCCAGGCACAGGAATGAGTTTAGCCACTCTGTGTCTCTTGTGGGTATGCACATACCTTTCAGCTGCAGTTGACCCTCACCTAAGATGATGGCTCCATACACATGGAAATTGATGGAAGTCAATAATTGCCTTAGAGTGTGGTGTCGTTGTAAGGGGATCTACTACATGTATGCCTGGGATGCCTTACTCAACAGACATCAGTACTTCACCAGTGATGGTCTTCATCTCTATCCCCTGAGATTTGGAGTACTGGCCAGGGCTGCTGACATCCCCAGAATGCATGTTATATGCACTGTCTAGAGGGAAAAACTTTGCAATGAGAACACTATATCTTTATACAACATCATGGTTCTGCTGCTACACACTGGGAATGGCAACACTGAACCCCACTCTGTGGAAGGTGTCCGCACCTTGGAATATGCAGACATGTGTGCAGCCAAGGACATCTGGTTCAAGGTTTTGGACAGCACCACAGCCATACCTGACTACATGTCCTTCCACATGTTCAAACCTCAAAATGACAGTGTGCAAGGTAATGCAGGTGGTTTATACATACTCATTAAGGATAGCTACACATCCAGATTTATTGAAACACTGTGATTTCCAGAGACACTGCAGGTGCCATTCACCACTGGAAGGGCACATAATCAAGCATTTGCCAGCTACAGGAGCAGGTCCATGAATCCAGACATCCATTGTGTGTATTGGTTGTACATGTATCTATCAAGATATATCATTACACTATGGTTTGGAGTGGCATTAACTGACCACCAACTATGTTGCTTAGTCGTGGTGCAGCTCACTTGCCCAAAGGTTAGTCCACATCCTTAACTACAATGCCCTGGAGCAGAGTTGTGACACCCCCACAAGGGAAACCAATGTAATGCATCATGTTTTTACCAATATGAGTGACCACTGCAGCCCCCAATGTGAGGTCCTCTCTTGGTGGGATCTGACCACAGATCTGTCTCATGAAAACTACCAGAACTAACCCCCCTTGCAGACAATACAGAATATATTTCAGCAACGCAATGTATTACCTCTTTTGAGATGGTTTACATAGCTTGACTGTACCCCCCTCAGATGGGACAGGTAAGTATGCAAAGCTCTACACCTATGCATTACGCAAGCAGCATTACAATTGCATGGAATTGGCTGTACCTGACATAAGGAACACAGGCTCCTCATAGCACAGCAAACTTGCCTTGTGGATAACTACCATTAGCAGGCTGCACAATAAGAGGCGGACATTGCTGTGTCACAGTTAGGGTGAGGGTACGCCCCTAAAATGGAAGCACAACCTCCTCAGCTAAAACAAGCACATAGTGTTGTTATGACATTGTGTAGACATGGCAAGTGATAAAATTAGCCACCCACAAAAAGCAGAACCACAAAGCACAGTGTAGTTACATGTGTAACCTCAAAGGACAGGCCCAGATTGTTGGTGAACTCGTACATAATGATGTCACATATAATGGGTCTGTCCTCATAGGTAACCTGTAGTGCCACAGGATCTGCTTCAACTTTACTCTCCTGTCCCCACCACATGTGCCACATGACATTCCAACAACCTGCCCTATACCTTCCATATCTACATAGCAGTTCATAACTGGCCTCCCTATGAGGGGTACACAGCATCTATTGAACATGCTAACATCCCAGGCTGCATCCTACATAGGCACTGATGAGGATTATTAACACCATTGGGAACACCTTACAATCATACTGAAACCACAGGCTGCACCCTAGCAGACTGAACAACAGCAACTGTTATACCCTTGCATGGATGTGGTGCATCCACTGACCACCAGAACTATAGATGTCTTTGCCTGAGTGTCCATATCTGTATGCCTGTAGGGCCAATCATCATGGAGCTGATTAGCACACATATATGTCCTGGGTCCTTTTCTGCTTGGAATCCATTTAACTATGCTGCAAGTGAATACTGAATGTCTGTGACTAACAATGTTGGCTGATGCCTGCAAACTGTAAGCACTCATAGAGTCTGTGAGTTATGTCTATATCCTACAAGAGGGTATTGATGAACAAATGCCTGTTGACATACTAATGGCCATAAACTCAATGCAAATATATATGTAGTATCATTTTCATCAATAACACCTACGTACCTAGTAAGTAGCACATCAGTCGCAACATGTGATGCACACACTCAGTGGTGATACAACTGGGCACATAGGCCTGGCTGCACATTTATACCTAATGTGCATATGATTATGATGTCCCCCCAGTGGTGTAATGGGAATAATATGCCATAACTGAGGGCACAGTCACTCATAATTGACTTACTCATAACTTCCATGTACTCTTCCCTCAGCATGCCAATATCTGAATGTAATGTCCATTTGGTAATGTACCTTCCAAGCACTATTGGCAATTCCACACAACAATATGGTCCCTCACAAGATAACTTCATGTCTGCAGTATCTGTTCAATGGGGATCATCTGAAATCAGTGTCATTGTAGCCTTTGGCATATAGACTACTCATAAGTGATGCCTGCCTTGCATATGGGCCAATGTGTGACACTGATGATTGTAAATGCTGCATATTTGTAGGTGGCATGGTACAAGGATTAATCACTCTAAGGACGTTAACCTAGTATGTGACATTAATAATACATGTTGGTGGGAAAGATCTGTCTAACAGACTTTAACACACCTTTGAAACAGAACCCTGCCTCAATGCACCTCATTACATACCTTCTATATGATTGGCTGGGTGACCATCATTTCACCACAGAGCTTGTGCCTGTGTTCCTCTTGGACTGAGGCAATATGTGCTGATCATGTAAATAAGGGTATAAAGTTGTCTAGGATTGTGAGGGCTGTATGGCCATTATGCTAGGGAAGTTCAAATGTCCTATGGTTCCATAAGCTGATGTAAAATGCTGTAACAGCTACACTCACAAACCTGGCTACATTGAGGATAGCAACACTTCCAATTAATGTATACAGAACACAGCACACATATAGTGCAAGCTGGCTGTATGGTGCACACTACAGATCACAGTGCATGATGCACACAACACACGTCATATCTGCTATTACTATTTCTTTAGGACATATTATGCTTGATGACATCAGCAGGCCTAGTTGTGGTCAGGTATTTAGAGGCCCACATCACCTGCTACAAATAAAATACTGCAAAACCCTACCCCTTCTGAAGTGATTATATTTACACCTGACAGGTGTAAACACACACATACATGCAGCAAGTTTCCTGAAGTGAGATTATAACCCCTACCTATCTAGTCTTACACACTATAAATCACACTACTTCTCATACACACCACAGCTTGAGTCTGATATTACTATGGCAGCTGGCAGTCTTAAGATAGATGATATCATCAGGCCTTGTAGAAGAGGGCAGTTTGGAAGCCAGCAGCAACTTAAAGGGCCAAAACATGTACCATTGGGGTTTGATAACCAATGAGAAATTTTTAGTTGTTTTGCATGTGGATATACACATACATGCACAAACCAAATATGCTAGAGTGAGATTAGAACCCCTACCTGTCTAGTCTTGCACACTATAGATCATGGTACGTATTGCACATGCCACGGCTAGAGTCTGATATTTTGATGGTGGCTGGTAGTCTTAAGGTAGATGATATCATCATGCCTTGTAGAAGAGGGCAGTTTGAAAGCCAAGAACAATTTACAGGGCCATAAAGTGCAGCCAGTTTGGGATTATCAGTTGTTTAGTTGGGGCATACATACACACACCAAGTATCTTGGAGTGAGATTAGAATGTCTACCTATCTAGCCTTACACACTATAGAGCACAGGGCTTATCACATGCATTATGGCTTGAGTCTGATATTACAATGCCAGCTGGTAGTCTTAAGGTAGATGACATCATCAGGCTTTGTAGAAGAGAGCAGTTTGGAAGCCAGCAGCAACTTACAGGGCCATAATGTGCAGAACCATTGCACTTTGATAGCCGATGGTTTCTCAGTTGTTTTGCAGGGGGATACATGCACACGCCAACTGGTCTGGAGTGAAATTAGAGCCCCATACCTATCTAGTATAATACATTATAGATCACAGTGCTTATCACATGTCCCACAGCTGACATTTGTTTTGTAATTGCCAGCAAACTACTTGTGAATTATTCAAACTAGGCTTGTGTGGAACAGCATCTGTGGTCTGCAGAGTGATATTGCTTCATACTGTTATCTGCATGTAGTATCCTAGCAGTCAGATAACTGTTATTTATCCTAGCTATGTATCTACAGTTACCAGTATGGCCATATGTGGCTGATTACACTTGGATGGGCAAGCTTGGGGGCAGGTACAATGTGCCCTGTCCATGTGTGCATAGCCAACATTATATATTACACCACCTGCTCACCTGTTGCTGTATGTGTGATTACATCCAGCAGGCACAGGGGTCTGTAGGTAAGTGCATTATGAACTGTTCAGCCTTTACTTTGGATCCTTTGAGCAGCAATATAGATGTGTGATAGTGCAGCTTTACTCACCATTATTAGGGTATGTAGGACAATACAGACATCCACACACATATTTCTGTATATAACAGGGATGTATATATAAATGTAGCTCTGTGTATGTATGATATTTATATTTGTTGTGTAGATATATGGGGAGAGACTGAAATGTATGCTTTTATATATATCTATATATATATATATATATATATATACACACATATATTTATAGGTATATATAGGTTTATATAGGTATATATGTATTTGTGAATACATACAGATAGATATACCATCTATGTGAGAGACAGACAGTGACAGACGGATATGTCTACATATATGTATGTATGTATGTATGTATGACAGGTCATTTTGATCAGGGGGCAACAGAATTGCTCTCAGTTTAACTAAATGTATGAGCATGCCCTGTGTGATTGTCAATACTTATAAGGTGACACCAACCCACAGCTACCTGTACTCCAGTCTGGGATTTTGTGTGTTACATACTAAACCTCTCAACTCTCCAGAGTTTCACAGAAGGTTCAGAGTTTTGTCTCATAGTTTTGGTCTGTTCCTCATCAAATTTGTGGTTTTCTGGCAGATCTCTTAGATGAACCTAGGATTGAAGTCACTAAATAGTGACATACATTTGAGTTTCTGACTACAAATACTTCAAATACATGTCTGTGTAAACAAACCCTCTTATTTTAGCAACTGTTTTAGTTTATATGAGCAGTATTTAACATCTGCCCCTATTTGTGGGCCTTTGTCCCCCCATTTTGTCGGGCTCTGAACAGATTGCTTGCACTAACAGGTTGAGAAGTATGCTACAGACATTGATATCTGTCCCTGTTTATGTTGCCCCTTCATCAGACTGACCTGTTAGATATGTCTGTAGATACAGACCTATACATATACATAGCCATCTGTTACTATCTCTCTCTCCCTCACACATACATAGTATATCTATCGCTATGTAGTGTCAAATACATATATCCTGATATATGTAGCTGTATATATCACAGTGGTACAGACACTCTCCCTATATATCTACATAACACATATACATATCATATACACACACACACAGCTACATTTATATATCCATCCCTGTTAATCACATAAATATGTGTGTGGATGTCTGTGTTGTCCTACATACCCTAATAATGGTGAGTAAATCTGCACTACCACACATCCATACTGTTACTCAAAGGATCCAAACTAAGGGTGCAACAGCACATATTCCAATTACATATAGACCCCTGTGCTGCTGGATGCTACCACATAGAGAGACGCAGGTGAGCAGGTGGTGTAATGTGTAATGTTGTCAATGCATGCATGGACAGAGCACATTGTTCCTGCCCACAGGTTTGCCTATTTAACTGCAAGCAGCTACATATGGCCATACTGGTAAATGTACACACATAGATAGGATAATAACAGTTATCTCACTGCTAGGATACTAGATGCAGATAACAGTACAAAGCAATATCACTCTGCAGGCCACAGATGCTGTTCAACACAAGCTTAGTTTATGTAAATGCACAAGTACTGTGCCTGCAATCACATATACAACAGACTCAACCCATGGTGCATGCAATAAATACTGTGATCTATAGTGAATAAGACTAGATAGGTAGGTGTTCTAATCTCACATCAGGATACCTACTGTGCATCTGTGTGTATATGTATCCCCCTGCAAAACAACTGACATGCACTCCTGGGCTAGCCACCTGCAAAGTTTATGCATGTGCTGGTCCTGTAACTTGCTGATTGCTTCCACACTGCCCTCCTCTACAAGGCCTGATGATGTCATCCACTTTAAGACTACCAGCTGACAATACAGTATTCAGACTTAAGCCATGGTCCGTGTGATGAATACTGTGATCTGTAGTGTGTAACATTAGATAGGGAGGGGTTCTAATCTCACTCCAGGCAAGTGTGTGTATGTGTGTGTGTGTGTGTGTGTGTGTGTGTGTGTGTGTGTGTGTGTGTGTGTGTGTGTCCCAATAACATAAATATGAACATCTTGGTAACATAGCAATAGGTAGGGTTTTGTAGTATTTTATTAGTAGCATGTGATGAGGCCTCCCCAAAGGACTGACCACAACAAGGCCTGCTGACATCATCAGGCATAATATGTCCTGAACTGATAGTACAAGCAGACATGAGGTGTGTTGTGTGGGCATCACATAGTGTGATCTGTAGTGTGTACCATTACATGAGTAAGCATTCTCATCTACATACAGCCAACTTGCACTATGTGTGTGCCTTGGCATGTCTTCTATGCAAGGATTGGAAGCGGTGCTGGTCTCACTGTAGCCATGATTGTGTGTGAGCTTCTTAGAGCATTTTGCATCATGGAATGGAACCATAGGATGTTTGAACTTCACTGGAATAATGGCCATACAGCCTTCAAAGTCATAGACATCTTTGTACCCATAGTTACAGGATCAGCACATATTGCCCCAGTCCAAGAGGGACACAGGCAAATGCCTTGTGTTGAGATTATGGTCACCCAGCCAATCATATAGATGGCATGTGGTGAGGTGCACTGAGGTGCTCTGTGTGCCATTAGGCAGGGTTCTGTTTCAATTGTGTGTTTAAGTCTGATAGACACCTCTCTCCCACAAGGATGTAGTACCATCATCACATACAAGGTTAACGTCCTTACAGTGGGTTATCCATCTACTATGCCTCCTACAGATAGTCAGCATATGCAGTCAAGCAGGGTCACACATTGCCCCGTATGCATGGCATAGATCACCTCTTAGTAGTCTATATGCCACAGGTGACAATAACACTCATTGCAGACTATCCAAATTGAACATGTACTGATGACATGAAGTAACCTGGTGAGGGACCATACTGTTGTGTGCAATTGCCAGTACTATTTGGAAAGGTACATCACCAAATGGCCATTGCACTCAGATATTTGCTTGCTGAGGGAAGAGTACTCGGAGGTTATGATTATGTCACTTATAGGTGACTGTGGCCTCAGCTATGACATATGATTCCTGCCATACCACTGTAGTTACACGGTGATCTGAGGCACATTAGGTATAAACATATGTGGCCAGTTTGTTCACCTCGAGTATGTACATCACATACTGTGACTGATGTTCTACTTACCAGGTACATAGTTCTAAATAATGGAACTGATACTACATATATAGTTGCATGGAGTGTATGGCCATTACTATGTCAACAGTATGTTTTCGCAATACCTTCTTGCAGGATAATGGCATACCACAGAGACTCTGTGAGTGCTCGCAATTTGCAGGCATCTGCCAACATTGTTAGCCACAGTTAGTCAGTAGTCACATGTATTGTGTTTGAATGGATTCAGAGCAAGAGAGGACCCAGAACTGCACCCTATTGAGCACTGCTGCTGACAGATCAACTATTGAAGGCAGATGCCCCTATGTTGCATATATGTGCCAGCAATGGGCCACTTAGTGACCCCTACAATGACAGTATCATGGATGCCTAAATGGGTTATTTGTAAATGTTGCTTGTGTGGGGGATATAGTCAGATGGCTTGGGGTGAGTGTAGGGGGTTGTATGTCCTGATGTACCCTCACCCAGGTCAATGGTGACTGCCTAGAAAATGTCCACCACATGTAACTGTCGGGTCTATATCACAACAGTGAACTTAAAAAAGGTTGACCATTGTAATATCAAATTGTTACGTTCGAAACCCAAGAAAACTGAAACCACTTAACCTTAAACCTAAACTGAAGTGGGGGCTTTGTCCTCCACATGCCACAATGTGAGGGGCTGTGCCCCAACATCCCCCCTACTTAAATATACCAACTCCGAGATTGTACCACAGTGGAGGAAATAGCAAAGCCCCAAAAATGACCCACAGACTTTTTTCCCAGGGAAAAAAGTCAATGTTCCATGGCTTCATTATTTTCCACTTTCGTACTTCAGGGCTCGATATTACAATGTTCAAACTTTTTGTAGTTCGACATTGTAATATAGACCCTAACAGTCATGCTCCCCCGTCACACATCCGCACTGTGTACACTCAGCTGTGTATATATATATATATATATATATATATATATATATATATATATATATATATATATATATATATATATATATATATATATGTGCTGATCATCTCCATGATGATTGCCCCTATGGGCATACAGATATGGATACTCAGACAAAGAGGTGTATAGTTATGTCAGTCGGTTGATGCACCACTTCTGTGCAAGGGTATAACAGTTGCTGTTGACCACTCAGCTGGTGTGCAGCATGTAGTGTCAGTATGATTGCAAGGGTGTCCCATGGTGTTAGTAATCTTTGTCAGATCACATGTAGGATGCAGCCTGGAATGTTATCATGTGCAATAGATGCAGTGCATCTTCCAATGAGAGGCCAGTTATGAACTGCTCTGTAAATCTGGAAGTTATGGGACAGGTTGCAGGAATGTCATGTGTCACATGTGTTGGGGACAAGGGAGTGCAGTTGATGCAGACAGTGCAGGTGTACAGGTTACTTATGAGTCCAGACCAATCATATGTTGTATCATGACATTAGAGGTCACCGACAATATGGGCCTGTCCTTTGTGGTCACACATGTAACTACACTGTGCATTGTGGTTCTGCTTTGTGTGGGTGGCTACTTTTGTCACTTACCATGTCTAATGTCACAACGCACAACCAACAACTGAATGAAGAATCACAAGAGACAGATAATGTCTCAACTAAGCTTTACGGTACAAGTGAAGCTCGACTCGAACAAGAAAGATATAAATTTTAATCACAATACAAGCTCAAAAAAAAATGGTCAAGCGCTTTCATCTGTATATTACAGACTTCTTCAGAACCATTATACTAACAGCTGATAACCAATTTAAAAACTTTTTGGCGCCATTTTATTCAAGCGCTGTACTTCTAAACAAAATTTAGTGCTACTCTAATATTTTAAAAAACATATGTGATCCTAACACATTTATATATACACCTACAATAGATACACTTATACTCAACATACATATACTGTATTAAAATGTTTAAAATATGAAACTTAAAACATCAATTTATCTAACAATATCATTGCACTATAATAACTGTAAAAAAGGTTTTATGGAAATAAAATCATTTATGCCAGGAAATTTTGTTGCATTAGTCAACATTTGCCACTGACTTTCTTTTCTACCTAAGTAGGCTTTATAATTACCACCACATTGTGATATATTTATATAATCTATGATACCAAATATAAAATTATGTGTATCACCTTTGTCCATTATATGTCTGGACAATGCATTTTTGGTATATTTCACCTTGATCTTATACCTATGTTCATATATGCGTTTTCTAAACTGTCTTTCTGTTTTCCCTATATAGAAAGCAGTGCATACTGTACATTTAGCGAGATAGACTATATTCCTACTATTGCAGTTTCACTTTTTAAACTTTATATAAGTACTGTTGACATCATTTAATCTACATCCAATTGCTTTATTTATAACAGGACACTGTTTACACATTCCACATTTCTTAGTGTGTGTATTTTTACACATTTTTTGAGAGTTCAATCCATTCAATAAGTGTTTTATATTTCTACCCATTTTATATACGATACAAGGCTTTTCTCCTACTACATCTTTAGCTTCTTCATCTCCTACTAATTTATTCCAATATTTTTCCAGGATTTCTCTAATATAATTAACATAAGGTACTTATGTAAAGTACTTATCTAAAGTTTAAAAAGGGAAACTGCAATAGTAGGAATATAGTCTATCTCGCTAAATGTACAGTATGCACTGCTTTCTATATAGGGAAAACAGAAAGACAGTTTAGAAAACGCATATATGAACATAGGTATAAGATCAAGGTGAAAGATACCAAAAATGCATTGTCTAGACATATAATGGACAAAGGTGATACACATCATTTTACATTTGGTATCATAGATTATATAAATATATCACAATGTGGTGGTAATTATAAAGCCTACTTAGGTAGAAAAGAAAGTCAGTGGCAAATGTTGACTAATGCAACAAAATTTCCTGGCATAAATGATTTTATTTCCATAAAACCTTTTTTACAGTTATTATAGCGCAATGATATTGTTAGATAAATTGATGTTTTAAGTTTCATATTTTAAACATTCTAATACAGTATATGTATGTTGAGTATAAGTGTATCTATTGTAGGTGTATATATAAATGTGTTAGGATGACATATGTTTTTTAAAATATTGCAGTAGCACTTTAAATTTTGTTTAGAAGTACAGCGCTTGAATAAAATGGCGCCAAAAAGTTTTTAAATTGGTTATCAGCTGTTAGTATAATGGTTCTGAAGAAGTCTGTGATATACAGATGAAAGCGCTTGACCATTTTTTTTTTTTTTTTTTTTTTGAGCTTGTATTGTGATTAAAATTTATATCTTTCTTGTTCATGTTGAGCTTCACTTGTACCGTAAAACTTACCATGTCTACTCAACATCACAACACTATCTCCTTCTTTTAGCTGAGGAGGTAGTGCCTCCAAGTTGGGGGGGCATTCTCATTCCCAACTGTCACACAGCACTGTCCACCTGTTATTGTACAGCCTTCTAATGGTAGTTGTCCACCAGTCAAGTTTGTTGAGCCATGATGAGCCTGTGTCCCTCCTGTCACATACAGCCGAGTTCATGCTGTTGTAATGATGCTCATATAATACATAGGTGTAGAGCTGCACATGCTTGGCCATCCCTTCTGAAGGGGGAAGTGCAGTCATGCTATGTCAACTATCCTACAGGAGCTAATAAATGGCTGTCTTAACATATATGTCTGTATTGTCTGCAAGGGGTGGTATGTGCCAGTAGTTCTATGGAGACTGATTTGTGGCCAGATGCCATCAGGGAGGACCTCACATTGAGGTACTGTACTGGTCACCCATATCGGTAAACACATGATGCACTACATTGGTTCCCTGTGTGGGGATGTCACAGCACTGCAGTAGGGCATTGTAGGTAACGAGCTGGACCATCCTTTGGGAAAATGAGCCACAGCACGACTAAGCAACACAGTGTGTACATATTACACTTCCCTAATATGTTTGTCTGTGCTCTGCACAGACACCTTGTATTACTCTCTTCCTGCAACATGCTGGAAGTAACTGCAACACTTACATGCACAGAGGACAACTAGCATTTAGTGCCAAATGGTGTCCCCAGATCTCTGGGTCATGTCACCTGAAATGCCATGATAGGAGTTAGCATGGATATGACAACTGACGCTGTCATACACCTAGTAAGACTGGACCAAACACTGTTACTTTGCTCAAGTACAGATCATGCCTACCAACTGTAACCAGTGGAGCCCATTGACTGTTACACTATGCAATTAATGTCGGACATATGTCTCACTCCACCAACCATGCACTGACAAGGAGTATGACAATATCAGGCCAGCAGGCCTTGTCGGAAACTGTGTATGTCATGTACAGAGTGTTATATTAGCGGGTAGATAGGCAAGTGTCTGACACTCATACTCTGGGAAGATAGCACTGGGAGACCTGCATTGCATTGATGCCATTCACCAGTGGGGTTCACCATCCTCCATTATTTAAACACTACAACTCATTTAAATACCACATTTTTAGGCGCCAAAAATCACTTGTCATAAAAACACAGCTTCCCTTACAGTGAACCTGTGCTCTAAATGTATGTTAAACATTATTGCAAAATAATTCAATTACTTGTGTCTGAATACTTGATATATACACCTCACCATGTCAGAATATCTTAATATCAATACATAATAAATGCAAAATGGATGTAAATAATTAATTAATAAAAAATAATCAATAAAAATTTAATTAATATAACATTAATTAGTTAGTAAAAAATATTTTATAAATTTGATACAACACATAATATGCAGCTTCCATACACTATTCAATTCCTTTTAATTAAAATTGGTTTGATGGATATATGATCATTAAGACCAGGCAAGGTAGACGCATCCATTAGCAATTGCCACCAAACCTCCTTGTAACCTAAGGTAGCTTTGTGGTTGCCCCCTGTGGGTCCATCTTTATATGTTACAAAATGGCAAACTTAAATGCATGGAGTGCAGTATTCCTCTGCTGATATATGGTGATAGTAAAGTTTTCACAATGGTGTGCTCTGAGTGAGGAAAGTCTCATACAAAATGATTCCTCATAGCCAGCTGCTTGCCTTTTAAACATGCTTCTCATCTGCAGGTGATTGCCTCTAAACCAGTCTTTGGGACTGAAATGCTAGTTGCAGACAACACAGCTGATTTGCACTATCATCAGCAAAAGACATACAACCACTATAAAATATATAAGGCCTTCATGTAGATTAGGGGCCCTTTCTGATTTGTTGTGCTGGAAATTACTGGGGTGAGGAGACTACATCATTGCAGAAAGTAGGTCTGTAGCAAAAACCTTTACATAGAAATGTGTGTGCTACAGGCTGCAGCTGCTGCTGCAGGTAATAGACATAGACAGAGAGTGTGAACACTTTGGAGGACTACAGGCTGTAGGACTAACTGTGGGAGCTGTGTCAGCCTTGTTGTAGAGGCAGAGCCAGAGTGATTCTACCCTTTCCACTCCAATTAGGGCATGTATTTAAGGTAAGTATGTTAGGCAACAGTATCACTAACAGAGTACTATGCAGCATGTTTGGTGTGTACTTGGTAAGAGGGGGTATAAGTATAAGAATATGTCCACCATTTGGGCAACTGCCAGGCTAAGTATTACAGTCTGGTAGTAATTTCCAGTGTGTATGACGGCAGGCTTGTTACAAGCAAGGACTTCCAATGTGTATGTTAGCTGTGCAGCTGTGATAATCTGCACAGTGACTTTGAAAGGATTGTGTCGTGCACCCTGATATTAATGGCCCTCATTTGCAGTACCTGCTTTGACAATCTGTGTGAATGCATATTAATGCATGCCATGACATGACACTTTTTGCACATTATAAGGATATGTGAAGTGTGTTCCTACCTGCAGGCCTGTGACTTCCATCAGTGAAAAGCAGACATGTCATTTGAAATGCATTGTGTGGATAAAGAGCGCATGACTCAGTCATTAATTGCTGCCTTCACAATACTGTAAATTCACTTCTACACACCACTGGATTTGAACCCAGGCAAAATGTACTGCTTGCAAGGTGATTAACAGACTGAGCTACTGAGTCAATGTTGCAGCAGATGCATTTGCAAGATATATGTGCATATATACAGGCTGTGACATACATTTTCTACATCCATCAGTATGTGCATTGCATTATATGAATGTATGTGTGCACCAGGGTCCCAGTTGAAGATGTATTTTGCCATTAATGCCTTAGAAGGTGTCTTTCTACATGCTGCTGATAAAAGGGCACATTTACCTGCTATCACAGGCCTCACTTATATCCATTATTATGTCTTTGGCTTTCTACTGGTGTACTATTGCACCAGAGTCCAAGATACACTCCCACTTGTTCCATTACTTTTTAATCAGGTTTGCGGGGTAAGGCACACATCTTTCCTGAAACATGCTTAATGACAGTAATTGGCAATTACTATGTTTTTTTAAGCCACCTGTTTTAATTAGGAACTGTGTAGCCTGGCAAGTTAATGCAGTGGCATGCAGGTGTGATGGGCTCAGGTTCGAAATATGGGATAGATGTTTATTTTATTACAAGTTTTAAAACACATATAGTGAATATAGCTCTATTTAGCTGAGATTAGAAAATCTGTGGGCTAAAAAATATAAAGAAAAGAAAAAATGTGGAGATAGGAAAGTGGTGGAATGGGGTGCAAGCAGGGGGAAAAACATAATGAAAGCCAGGTAGAGATGTGCAGGAAGGATGTAGGAAAGATCCATAGCTATCCATTTCTTCTACAGTAACAACTGTGTGAGAACACGATAACTGTTTCAAGCCAATTGAACCAAATAACCTGTGTCCAGTGGACATGTGTGTGAAATGGAGAGCTATTTCTGGGATGATATTTTTTTTTGGGACAGGTGCCCTTTTTTTTTTTTTTTTTTTTTTTTTTTAAAGTGAGGGTGGAATGTTGGGAAAGGGACGCAGGTACATGTGGGGAAGGTAAGTTGGGTAGGTGCAGATGTATTTGCAAACAGACAAGACAGCAGACAGGGGTGGTGTGTGACACATGAGGGAGTGAACACCTTGGATAGGGAGGGTGGTGTGGAATCCAAGTCCCTTTTGCCTCCAGTTGGCAGCAGTATGACTCATATCCCCACCCATTGGACTGCTGGTACTTCTCCTTCACTGCCCTGAGGGTGGCAGTGCTGGAGGCTAGGCACTGGGGTGAGACTGCCCCACCAGATCATCCAGCATGCCCTCAATCCAGCGCAGGTGGTGGCCAAACCCATGGTAGACTATCCTGCTCACCAAAACTGGCAGCTCATTCTAGGTGACAACACCCCCATCCACCACTACTCCCAGAGGAGTGCCAGGCCCTGTCCATTGGGTGGTACTACCCAACAATGCAGGTAGTGCAGGGGCAGCGGAGGAGGCACCACCGGTCTGGATCCTAGACATACTGTGACCTGGTGCCATGGCTGGTTGAGGCAAGGTAGGTGGATCAGCCAGAACCGGCCTACATTGACGTGCTGTGGTGAAATAGATATAGCAATAAGTTAAGGTTAGTAATAACCAAAACATTGTTAGCATTAACAGAATGGAACATAATTTTAATTAATTCAAATACATATTAATGTACAGTATGTGTAACACAACAGTAAATAACATAACAGTCAGTATGGTAATAACATGCAGTTAGAAGTAAACCATAAGGGCAACAAAATAGTTTAACAAAGTATGTTAATAGTGAATCATAATAACACATAACAATAATAATACACCACATTTTGCAAAAATACAGTTAGTTTAGCAACATATGTTAATATTAAATCATAATAATAAATAACAATGATAAATAAATGAAGATAAGGGGTGGGGAGAATGAGAGAGAGATAAACAATCCATTACTGCGGTGGTGGTGCTGCTGTAGCATTGTCGCCTCACAGTTAGACATTGCCCGTTCGATTCTCAGTTAGAGCGTCTTCTGTGTGTCGACATGTGTGAATGGGCATTCCTTCGTTGAAGGTTGTGCATTAGGCCCAGCAAGCCAGCACGTAAAACTCTACTGCCAATCATTAGCAGACCGGAGTTCCGCTGTGGCGACCCCTAAATGGGAAAAGCCGAAAGACAGTTTTAGACTGACAATGCATACTATATCTTTGCATATTTCATATCTCTGCCCCCATTCTTTGTTTTTGTTGAATTATTTTATTTAGCTGTGTTCTCTTGAGAAAGAACAGCTTCTGTTACAAGCTTCCACATACCTCTTTACACCTGCATATCTGCTTCCAGTTTTGTCTGCATATGCACAAACTGATTGATTGTGGCTAATGTAAGAGCTGCAGCCCACTTCACTTCCTTCTGCCCCAAATTCACAAACCACCTCTGCATCACCAGTTTTCTAACATCCTCTCTCTTAGGTTTATAGGTTCATCGGTTGGTACTAGGCTATCGGCCCTAGGGCCTATACAAGCCAAGACATAACAATTCCCTGGTTATTTCTTTCCACACTATTTACTTCCCTGGACACCTGTCTAGCAGGTAAACAGCCTTTGCAATGCTCAAACCCAGGAACCTGCACACCATAGCCAAAGTGATTTACCACTAAGCCATATCAGATATTCCCTTCCCTCCTTTAACATTAAATTCTCACCTTCTCTTATACCTAAACAGCTCAGTCCTCTGAAACAGACTCCCTTATTTCTGTCTTTACTTCTCTGCACATTCAGATTACCTGCAGGATCTATGCAATTAAAGCATCCCCTCCACCTTCCATTACCTAAACCCTCACCCTTCTGTGCACAATCGACCAACCTGGAGGAAAAGTTTAATCTTCTCCACCACTTGTTACCTTATCTCTTTCACAATCTATAACAATCTCTTCCTATGCAATAGTGAATAAACAAGCTTACCACAAAACACTCAACCACTCAAATGCAGACTATGAAAGTGACTGCAAAAGTATAAACCCATGACCTTTTCCACTTTACAAACAGAAACACACTACCCTACTCTTTCAAATTAGCACTTCTCAGTAAACTAGACTCCATACTAAATTTCAGTCTTTCCTCTAAAACTGCTATTAGCACTCCCTCTTTTACTCACTCCAACCATTTGCACCGGCCACCCTCTTTTAAACCATTCACCATCACACTTTATTACATTTTCTTTCAACTATCTACCCCGAAAATCAAAAAAACACATTCATATAAAAATAAAACAAATATGGCTATGTTTGCCATCAAGCTCACTGCCCTAATTTGCATCCTTCTTATTTGAAGGCACAACAAAACTCTGGACTACCTCTCACATACCTCCTTTGTACAAATAACAATCACTTTAGCCACCTCTCAATAAAAGGTACTCTATTAAATGTAGGAAGCCTATAAAAAATTAAGAAAGAAGTTAAAACAGTCTGATGTATGTCTTTTAAGCTGCCACCCAAGCTTCGTAATTATTTCAGAATCTTGGTTCAAGAATGACACACCCATTGTCTTCTCCCGCATTCCAAACTACCAATACACTTTTAATGCTTGACCAGGGAAATGCAATGGAGGCGGAATTCTACTCCTAGCCAAAACTAATCTCAAAACCTCTTCTGTAGCACATTGCACACTTAGCATAGCTAATTACCCCTAACTGGATAATTCTGAAACTCCAACTACCTAACCACTTATAACCTTTGACTACATATTCTGTCAATAATGCCCACAAACTAAAACAAATATGTTAGAGAAACTACTAATCAAAATAAAGCCTTCAAAGAACATACATATCCTTGAAAGCTTTAACATCAGTCTTGCAGGAATCTTGAAATGAGAGACAATGGAATTCCTCACCAACCTTGGACTCCCACAACTCGTAAAAGTACCAACTAGGCCAAACCTCCACTCATTGAAGTCCTCCTTAATTTACCTCATAATTACCAACTTTACCAACCTCTTTTCCTCAGTCCATATCCTCCCCCATCTCTTTGTGGCCACTGCAATTTAAATTTTACCATGGAAACATTTTCTAAAAAGCCTTCACCCCTACCTTCCTCATTTTAGCAAAAAAAAAAAAAAAAAAAAGAAGCATTATACAAGGGCCTATCAAACACACCCATCCATTATGACCTCCATTTCAGACCCCAATCAGACCATTGTGGCATTAACCAACCTACTACAACAATTTCAATAAATACACTTCCCAAAAATAACTCAACTCTTTAAAATTATGCAACACCAGTGGATCACAAAAGAGCTCCTTTCTCAGTACAAACTGAGATCATATGAAAAAGCATTGATCTTGAAAAAGATCATATCCCCAGATAACAGACACAGTTTCACTCTTCCCTAAAATCTAACAAGAAATGCAGTTAGGAGGCACATATTTCTGCAATTTGCCGTATGCCTCTCTCTCTCTGTGTCTCTGCCCGATGTCAATGCCAGGAGCAGCCTGACTTGAGCAGCTAAGTGGTTTCTGTATTTTCAAAAAATTCTAAGTTGAGTACTATCTTGCAATAGAAGAATAAAATCAGTATTGCAGTTTGTTTAAAACATAGCAAAGAATCCAAACCAAGGAAGGTCCACAGAAGAAAGTTTCATAAAGTCTTTCTAGAGATTTGCATAGTTAGCAGTGATCCTATGACTGGCATCTTAAATAAATGCAAACAAGATTTGGCATAGGAAAATATGGTGAGATGTGTCATATTCTGAGGACTCAAATGGAATTATGGGAAAAAGGAAGCCTAAATTAAAAATATCATGTTGCAGTGCCTGCTCCAGGAAGGGTAGTATAGGGTAGCACAAAATAGAAATTAGATTTAACTGCTTGGAGTTCTATGGAGGCATTAGTGGCATTAGTATGGTGCAGGACATCATGACAACATTAAATGTGTTTTTGTTTTAGTTTCTGGCCATAGTGGTCTTTTAAGCAGTTTAGATACGATCTCAGTCTTGTTTAGGGCAAGACTAATGTTGGACAGGAACAGATTTTGGAGGAAGGAATAATTTTCAGATGGTGTCCAAAAAACATGAGAGGTACCTACTGTGGAGACAATGAAATAGGAGTAGGTTGTAAACAATAGGACACCAGTGATATCACTGTCCTTTAGTAAGAAAGAAGATGGAAAATAAATCTGAGGAGCAGTTAGAATGACTAGGAAAAATAGTGTTTATAACCCAAATAGGAACTTTCCCACAGTGCAACAGTAGAGGAAGTATACATAATAAACTACATTGAATACTCAAAAACATGAACATGGTGATGGGTAACAAAGTCAGCCAACCTTGTCAGCAATTGACCTACCTTTAGAAGTACCACATCTCAAATGAGTTATGTATGTAGATGATATAGTGTCCTTATAGATCAGTAAAAACACATGAACTTCCAAACTATACTATAAGTCTTCAAATTAATCTCCCCCAAAAAACTAACATCATAACATTGACCAGTACAAAGAAACTATCCTTAATTCCGCCCATTACTACAGAAGATCACAAAGGTAATACTATACCCAATACCAATGTGCAAAAATACCTAGGCCTTATCCTTGATCCTGCTCTTTCGTTTACAGCTCATACTGTTTATATAACTGGAAAAGTCCTAGGACAACTAAAACTTTGTTAAAAGATTAGTCACCTACCCTCTCATAAATCCCATTTAGCAATCAGCAAAAATATTTTATTACCAAAACTAGAATATGGTCTCCCAATCCTTGATCTCCATTCTAAGCTCAATACCCATACAGTTCAAATGGCAAAAAATAAAATATGTGGATTTATTCTTCTAGCAGACCGTATTACTCAACATAGCAAACTGATGAAAAACAGTAAATGGCTATATGTCACTAACAGAGCTACCTTTCTACTTAACATACTAATATTCAAAGTCTTGAAACAAGGCTATTGCTCCTCTCTGAATGTTGAGCTACCATTTCAAGACATCTCTTATAACCTTCATAGTTCAGAGGATAATTATTTCTGCTTGTCATGTCTAAGACTCAAAACTTTAAAAGGAGAACAAGCTTTCTCCAGACTGGGACCTTTGACATGGAACCAACCTAAAATCAAAAACCAGGAAGTTCTTAAAAAGTTTAAAGATAAGATAAAAAAAAAAAATCACCTTAGGTTAGAAGCTTCCTCCAACTGCTTTTGTGACAATGGTAAATGCCTACTTGTATGACATAAATGATTTTTTAACAATTGTTTCACCTATGTTCAGATCTGGTCACCGCAGTTCGTTTTTGCTACTGTATATGCCCTTTGCAAATATTTATGTCTTTCTATATTATATCTTGTACTATAGCACACACATTGCTGTATATAACTGTTGTTTATATTCTCTGTTTATTTTCAAGCCATTGTTTTAGATGTTGTTTTACATCTTGATGTATGTATTATATACTTTAAGTTCTTTAATGTCTCTTTAGTTGCATAATTCACTGTGCTTTGCTGATCTTACTATAGAGCCTGGTTTATGGCTAAAAAGGGTGAATTGACCAGCTCATTTACTTGGTTAACAAAAATAAATAAAAAGAGTACTGAGTCTGCAGGCCATATCCATGTAGACAAATAGTACTGATATTATTTTATTGACTTACAATATCCAATGGGGTGAAGAGAGGTCACAGTAATGATAAGGGAGGAGGGGTGAGACTGCATGCACTGGACAGTTCTTTTTTATCACCATCTCTTAATTTTCAATGGCAATCAAAATCTAATTCAACTAGAACTGAAGTATTGAATATTGTAAAGGAGATAAAAAACTGGAACTCTGATCTTTAAAAAAGGGAAGGGGCAAATCACATAGAAATAAATGGAATTTGTGGAACGATACATGCAGAATAATGTTCAGGAAGAACAGAAAATTTTAAGGAAAGGCAGGAAATGAACAATTTATGTAATTTCCTTTAGAAGAAAATGTACTGCATGAATATAGCAATGGAAAATAATGTTTTCTTTTCTATTAATACAGATGTACCTTTGTCATTGTTTAAAATGTGATGATTTAATAAGATGTTTAAAAGCAAAAAAGCTGTAACTTTTACATGGCACAAGACATGATAGTTATAAGGTAACCTTTGCTGTAAACCACATTAGTAAGAACATAAACACAATATTGCTTTGTGTGTGTTAACAAAAGGGTTTCCAAATGTTGGAATCACTTCAGAAGACATGCTATACAAGTTGACAAACACAGGCGGAGCCTTGAGTCTGGATTATTTATGACTATTGGAAAACAGAACATGGATTCAACTTTTGTGCTGACCTTGAGTTTTAGATCCCAACACCATCATTTCACTACAGTAGAAAACAGGTTACAATTTGCAAGAACGAAAAAGAGCAAATAATTGAACCTATTGGGAGCCACTGTCCATGAATCTCACTTAAAAACAGGAATACACTGTTAACAGCTTAAGAGCAAAAGATACACACAAAACAGTCCATAATGGATCTTTTATTTGATAACATCTAACAAAAGGTAAGGTATGTTACATCTAATATGGTTTCTCAGTGATGTGTACATATTGCTTGAAATGATTTATTTATAGGCAAAAAAATACTTTTTTCATTTCATCACTAAAGAGTTCACCCGTGGAGGCAAGAGTTAGCATTTTGGTAAAAATGCCACGTGATTAATGTCTCAGTATCTTGGCATCCACCCATCCATTTCTCCGCTTTTTAAGCCTCTTATCCTCGTAATGGTCCCTACTGGTTACGATATGATGAGGGCAAGCCAGACTTTACAACCCCCAGTAGCTATCCCTATCTCATCCTATGGGATCCCCAGGGGTTTCCAAGGGAACCTGAAAGACATAGTTTAAGCAGTATGTCTGGAGTTTCTCAGTGGTCTTCTGCCTGTGGACCATACCTCATACATCTGCCGTGGGAAGAGGACATCCTTGTTAAATTCCTAGTGCACTCCAAAAACTTCTTGCAACCTGTTATAGCAAGCTACCGAGCTGTTCTCTAAATCATGGGAAGAAGCCCTAAAAACATATAAATGAACCTCATTTCCAATTCTTGTAGCTGTGATGTCATTCTTTCAGTTACTATCCAAATCATGTGACTATGGGTGAGACTAGAGACAATGACTGGTAAAATGAAAGCTTTGTACTAGACTCTTGTCTTGCTTCACCAGCATCTTCTACAACAGCTGCAGTGCTACCACCACTGCTCACAATCCCTGGTTAGTCTCCGCGCCCCCTGGCCACTCTGCCCTCACTCATGAACAAGATCCCATACTTGCACATCTTTACTGGAAGAAGCTGTTCCACCTTTGCCTGGAGAGAATATTCCTTTCTTCTCTGGATGTAGTCCATGATTTTTGATTTAGAAGCACTGATTTTCATTCCATTCATTTTACACTTAGTCAAAAGACTTCTTTATCCATATTTTGGAAATAATATAAACTATGACAGTGTAAGACTTCCTGGAACAGATATACTTGGTGGTATTTTAACTTTAGAAAATATTTAGTGTCATTGACTCATTCCTTAATACAGGTTTGCAGACTGTGTAACACATTATGAGACTTCCTCAGTTGTTTACTTTGAGTTACAAATAAAACTCATTTGCTGCTATAGTGAAAAAGACAGCTGTTTAATGATACTAAAGGCAAACAATTAAGATTCATTGACACAAATGTATGACTACACAATCGCAACTAATAACTAAGAATTGCAAAACAGTTCCCACGTGAAAAAAAGTACTCCACTATGTACAGCACAAAAGTCACTTTATTTTCAGTAAATCTGAATTACTTCAGATATTCACTAGAATCAGTACAGTGGTCATTAATTTGGTTATGCCCATTGAATGAAAATTGAATTCCTAAGCTAATGCAAACAAATGTTTAGCAGCACTCTTATTAGCTTCACTTTGCTCTGGGCATAATTGTGATTTTTGCAGTTCTGTGTTAACTTTCTCCGTGCTGTGAAAGTGTTCCAGACACTTATCTGCAGAAACAGCTTGGAACAAAAATTAAATTCCAGCACCGCTTCTACTTCAAATACATAGAGTTTATTTGGTGTTTTGCACAAAGGTGAAGAATTTTGTGTACTTTAACTAAGCATGCACTGATTTGTAAAGGCAATAAAAGAAACATACACAGGAGTAGGCAAGGACAAAGAAAGCCTGCCAGCATTAAGCAAGATTTATCTGATTCTAACTTTAAAACTTAGGTCAAGCCTTTCAAATAAAACAACAGATATAATAAAATGATATAACCCATACTGTGGATAATATATAATTTAAAACTAGCATCAGTATAGAGTATTGAGTGCAAGGTTTTTACCATGACTTTTACTGACTATATTGTCTTTGTACCTTACACAGTAAGAAATGATGCAACACTGTAACCCTAAGTCAGTAATAACATGTCATGGATGTAGAGTTAGCCTTAAGAGATAACCACACCTATTGCCTTTGAGTGTACTGTAAACATACCATCACTGGTTAAAATAACATGTCTGGTGATGCACTGTGTTTACACAGTGATTTTTAACAAAACAGAAGAATTGTTTTATTTTCTACACAGTAATCACAATGCCTTGACTCATAACTACAAGATAATTACAGTATAGAACTTTGAATACTAAACATCCAATTGTGTGATTCTGTCATTTTATGATTTAGTTCAGCTAAGATGTAGCATGCTCATTTAATGTTTTGCAGAGATGCCGGTGTTTTATACATTTTGTGATTGGCATATTCCGTTTATTCTTGTTCCCCAGTTTCTTCACTTGACTACAGTATGGGACTCATAACTCTTTGCAGCATTTCTGACTAAGTGCAAACGGTCTGTCAACCACAGCTTCCAAAGAAGACATCAGATAGTGTAGCATTTCATTTAATTGTAGCAAGGTCTTTCTTGAACATAATACAGTTTGAAAAACTGCGACATTAAATAACATAGACATAAGTAATTTTCATTAAGTTATATATAGCAAGACATTTCTCTGCATTTTCTCACTGCTTCAGGTTTGTATTCTCCATTAAAACACACAGTTGCCAAATCTGAACTACTCATAGACAGAGGCATCACCTAAATGCTTTATCCCACGCATGTGTCCCCTCAAATTTATCTATGGTATGACCCCAGTTATTCTCATTAGAGGAAATATATAATTATCGACAATTGGATGGGTAAGGCTAATCTATAACCAAACAGGGTAGGTTAATTCAAGCACAAAAAGGGAAATTAGCTAGGCTTAAAATGGACTGCAAGGGCGCTAGACTTAAAATGGCCTGCAAGGGCAGCTAGCCTTGTACTTATCTATGAACCTATGTCAACTTTAAAATCATGTTATGTAATAGTTGTTAATCTGCTGAATATATAAAAATTCAGATATCTAGTATAATATAACCATACCTCTCAACTGTCCAAATTTGTGAAGAATGTCCAGATTTCTACCTCATATTTTTGGTCTGTTCTTCATAACATTTGTGGTTTTCTTACAAACATTTAGGATTGAAGTCACTAAATAATAATATAGATTTGAGTTTCAGGCTTCATATCCTTCAGAAAAAGCATGCTACTGCAATATCTTTTATCCAAGCTATTTTCAGAGTTTATAGGAGCAATATTTAAAATCTGCCCCTGATTTTTGGCTTTAGTCCCTACATTATTTTGGCTTTGTCCAAATTTCTTGAGCTGAGAGGTTGAGCGGTATGAATACAACTACATGGAAAACTACTAATATAGATGAAACATGGGCTAAAATTCAGAAAGAAGCCCTGCTATCATGCACACTACACCCCCCTCACTCAGATGTACTCATAGGCATACTCATCATACGCATATGCACTCATGCACACAAATGCACTATCAGTCCCTTACTTAAGCCACCAACTATGACCACCCAGTCAGTCTTTTAAACAGACATGTACTCATAGTGTTATCTGAGACCTGGCATACTGGAGCAGACACATCCATATTGCCACACACATTCACAGATTTGTACACCCCCACGTCTATACCTCCACTGCTCTGATGTAACCTTACCTGCAATGTGGTCTCTCCCATTGATTATAATGGAGACTGCAGCATTTTGAACATGTTTATTAACATGGGCATCCATGCTAAGTTATGCAGTAGAGCAATTATTTGTATCAGACAGCATTTCCGGGAAGAACACATGGCTGTCTAGCATTTGCCACTCTCTCAGAATACCTCATTAGTCAGTAGCACATGTATAGGGAGAGCCCACCATGGTGGTTCTACTGGCTATGTCGAATCACTGCAGTGATTCTATTTCTGAATCAAAAAGTGCATTTCCAGTGAAAGGCTGCTTGTGTTATGGCTTTATACTACAGATAGTCCTTTCTGAGCCCAACCCATTAAGAAATGTTATCATGTTATCCAAAAGGATTGGCCATCTTTGATCAAACACACAAAAACATAATTTTTCTAGTATGTGCCATGAATCTACTATCTTACAATCATATGTATATAAAAATGATAATGGTAGAAAGAAAAAACAGAGTAAAATGTACTGTAGCTAATAAATAACAGGTTTGGAATGATGGCACATATTACTGCTCCTGTAACAAACATCATGACTAATACTGTAAAACAGTCCATTTAATGTTGTTAAAATGCCTGCATTTATATAAATCATAATCAATTATAATTTAGCACTACTCAGGAAGCCTTTATATTCACAACACAAGTCAAACAATTTCAAAAAGCCTGAGTATTTTTATGGAATTGTTCATTTTTTTTTCAAATAAGATTATGTGAATGTATTCTATGATACAGCCTTGAAAACTTTTCTGGTTTTGGAAGAGTGCAGACACTTCACAAGTTTCTTTTTTTAATTTAAGAGTATAGCTTTTTTCTATAACTGTGTAGATATTTTTCATTAATTCACCTAAAGGGGGGTTCTGAAACAGTAAAGCACAATGCATTAAGCAAAACTGAGCACCGAGCAGTAGCATGCAGGCTGGTGCTAATTCAGAAAGGGTCTATATTATGTGATCGAATTATTACAATAGCGAATGCTCTAAAGAGTGAAAATGCAAGACCTCAGAACCATTATTGTGGGAGGCTGATCCCCCTGCATCGCCTGCTAAATATATATATATATATATATATATATATATATATATATACCAACTCTGAGGTCACACTATAGTGAGGAAAGGGCAAATATTCTGATCTTCACTGTACCGCAATCCCACAAAAAGCACTTTGAGGTCCTGCATTTTTGCTCTTTAGAGTGTTATTGTGATCATTTCATCATGTAATATAGACCCTTCAGAAATACAGGTAGCACCATCTTGCACTATTGCAAAATTTCACTGTCAGCATCATATGATGACTGTATGGTGATACAGAAACCAGCATCATTGTGGTAATAAGGCCAGTTGTGAATGCTAATAAGGATAAACAATATGCTGGAGTGATTCAGAAACATAAAAGTTTCAGTCAGTCACAGCCATCAGCAAGGTTGTATGCCATGATTTCTCAGTGAAATCAAAACATATTCTCTTGAATGCTTAACTGTTCCAAGGCACAGGACATACAAAAAGGAAACCAATATTGTTGGTTCTCGGTCTCATTTGCCAGAGAAACTACACAATTTTTTAATGGCCATTACAAATCCACTTCTATTAGTATATAATGACTTGAATAATTTATTTGGAGGTACTTCTGTTATTGCCAGTGAAAAAGGGAATGAGAAAAGTGAATTATTACAACTTATGTGTGCTTTAACTATGAAAGCTGACCTATTTAAAAATTTACAATGGCAACAGTTCAGCTTCTATGTCTATTCAGAACTAGGCATTGTACCTTGAGAACTAAGGATAACAAAAATGGCAACTTATGACAATAAATACCCTGATCTATTATGTAAATGGCAGGAACGTCATCTTAAATTAAGAGTTGATTATATGTGCTTGATGAATGAGTTTTTTCTGCCAATAGAAACTAACTGAACTAACTCTTGATATTGAGGGGATGGAAGATTCCCTAATTGGTTCAGTGACTTTTAATCTTGCATCTAATGATTATAATGAAATGCTACTGAAACTTAAGGCATTTGAAGAAAAGCTAATAACTTAAAAGAAGCACAAGATTCTTCATGATCTGAATGACTTTAAAAATAATCTCGTCTTCCATTGGCCAAAAAGTATGAGGCAGATAAAGTCAGAGCCAGAAACATCCATTACAGATAGATTGTCATCCATTCAGAGTTCCGCTACAGAAGCAGAAACTTTATGCAGAAATAAACTTTCTGGCTCTGTGGATACTAGTAACAAAATAGCTAAATGTAGCAAAGCTGTGTGTGATCTAAACAGCTTTGCTATGGATTCAGAACAACATGTATCCATTTTACAACAAGATAATAATGTTGTTGAAAACAGCTCGGATTTACAGAACATAAATACTATTAATGCTGAGAATGTTAGTAATGACAATACTACTCATTTTTTAGGAACCAATCGGTTCCAGTTACAACTTCCTATACAGGTGAGACCACACTCCAGAGGAAGAAGCAAAGCCACAGCAAGGAAAGAACTGGTACGCCCTTGTATATACAGAAAGGACAAACTCCAGTATGGACAGGCCCAGTAACAAGGAGCAAACAGGTGAAAAAGTAATAGAACAAATATCTATCGCTGAAAAAAACTGTTGTAAATGTGCCAAAATATGTTTTTTTCTGAGGCTGAGCTTTTACTTTTAGATAAACATTTATCATCTATACCTTCCAGTGGAGGGAATGCTAGTGAATTACTTAAGGATCTCAGGCTGCTTGCTCACAATATTGATCTAAAGTTTTCTTATAAGAATGATATATATACAACGGGAACACTTCACATAATCGAATTATTAAAATCTCGATTTGCATATGGTCGAGACCATATGATCGAGATTTTAATAAATCGAATGTGTGTAGTGTTCCGAAATAACACTTTACTTACCTGAATACATTACGTGCACACAGAGGCAAGTATTGTTGCATGCCTTGTGTGTACGTAATGTATTTTTTGTTTCGTGGTGTTGGCAGGAAGTAAAGAAATCTCCCGTTTTGCGCTTCCGCATACAGCAAGATGGGAAATTTCCCATCTCCCACTGTAGCGATCTTGGAGTTGGTATATTTAAGTAGGGGGGCACAGCCCCCATAGTGCAGGGGGCCCCTGCAAAAGCTTGTGGGGTTTTTTTTGTTTTAATGGTTTTCCTTCAGAAGTTCGAGTTTCCAAAACTCGAGCTTTTGGTTTCGGTTATTTGTAGTTCGAGATTTCGGAAATTCGATCTTCTGAAGTGAATCCATATACAACAGATGGAAGTTTGAAGAGACCACATACCTTTATACCTGTATGTACACCTACAGTAAAAGCTTTTCTGAATGTGTTTGAACAAGATATTTATTTTTTAAGAATGTTAGTGAAAATAAATTTTATAACCTTAGCTATAATGAAAGAGCTGCTTTCAAAAACTTTGTCAGAATAATGATAGATTAATAAAACAAGCTGATAAAGGAGGTAAAGGTGTGATTATGGATATTGAATTCGATAATAAATTGATGTATAACCTCCGTTCTGATGCTATTACTTTTAAGAAACGTGACAGAACTTTCTTAAATAGTACCATTTTTAAAGTTAAGGGTTTCCTGTATGGCCTACTAAAGGAGAAGTCAATCACACTTGAGTTATATAATCATTTGTATATAGCTGATCCTATAACACCCATTCTTTACAGATTGCCCAAAATACATAAAAACTTGACTCCACCACCTATGAGACCTATTGAATCTGGGGAAGGATGGATAACTACAGCTTTGTCAAAATATCTAGCAAAACAGCTAGATCCTTTATTAAAGCATAATAAGAGTTTTATAAAGACACTACTGACTTTCTTAGTTTAAATGAGTGGTCATGTAATAATAGCTGTGTAGAACTTATTTTAGTAACTATGGATATAAAATCACTATTCACAGATATTCCTAATGATTATGGCATACAGTATGTAAGAGAATATTTATGCTCACATACTGGTTTTATTGAAACTGAAATTGAAATGATGTGCTCTATGTTACAAGTGGTACTTCAGAATAACGTATTTTTATTTAATAATGAATTGTTTCATCAACAACTTGGGGTAGCTATGGGCACCCCAGTTGCCAACACCTATGTCAACCTGTGTTATCAAAATGGGAAGAAGAGCTTGTATTTAGTGATGTCACAGCTGTTGAGTTAAAAAAAAACTGAATTTGGTTTATTTTAAATGCTTTGTAGGTGATATTGTTATTGCTTTGGGCAGGCAGTTTAGATAATCTTAACACCTATGTCTCTTAGCTACAAAATACTACTGAATTTCTGTCATTTTATTTGAATTTTTCTAAAGAAAAAAATACATTTTTTGGATATCTGTGTCATATATAAGGAAATGAAGTTTGATGCTATGACACATAAGAAAGATGTCCAAGCTACACAATATGTCCACTCTAATAGTATGCACCCCAGACATTTATATATATATATATATATATCTCAGCACACAAACGACCCAGATCAAAAGATAAACGATAAACCCAACAGCAAAGTGCAGCATAAACGAACTTCTTTTGGCAAAATTGCAATAAATAAAAGCGACTTGTCAGTAATCTGCTTTAATATCATAGTAACAACACAAAAAACAAAGCGTTTCTGGTCCTCCCCCCTCATCAGACGTTTGATGAAGCGGGAGGACCCGTGAAAGCGCTTACGTTGTTTTTTTGTGTTGTTACTGTTATTGATATTAAAGCAGATTACTGACAAGTCGCTTTTTGGATTTATTGCAAGCTGATTTTTGCCAGGAGAAAGAAGTTCGTTTTTATGCTGCACTTTGCTGTTGGGTTTATCGTTTATATATATATATATATATATATATATATAAAGTGTGAAAAAAGTCAATTTTTGAGAACTAGTAGGCTTAATACATCCAAAGAAGGGTTTATACAAGAACTGGATTGCATGGCTAATTATTTTAAAAATAGAGGTTATAATGCACATTTAATTGAGAAAACTAAACAATTAATAATAAATGGTCGTGAAGATCAAGGAAGACCCTATTTACATGGTACTAGTAGGAGATGCAACAATGCTTATAGTGATTCTGTATATCAATCTGGTAAGCTAAGGTACATTATAAAATATAGTAGGCACATGAATATGATTAGATGAATCATTAGTAAGAATTGGACAATATTGCAGTCCAGTGCTGAAATTAAAAAAATATTGTGGGTGAGACAGCTAGGTTCACATATAAAAGAGAGAAAATTTTAAAACAGCAGCTGTGTTATAAGGATGTACAGCAGAATACTATGAACACCTGTAATATAAAGAAAAAAAGCACCATATCTTGTTATAATTGTGTTTTCAGTACTGGAACTAAGACATATCTTACTTTTGTACATCCTATTACAAGAAAGGAATTTAAATTTAACACTTATGCTACATGTTTACAGAGAATGTCATATATTTTCCTAACTGTGTAGCCTGTGACCATTTTTACACAGGGAAAACTAATCAAAAATTAGAAAGCAGATTAGCGCACGTCTCAGAAATATATAGAAGGGTTGAGACCAATCCTTTATTTAAACATATTTCGAGAAAAAGCAAAGAACATAAATTTAAATTTAGAGCCCTCCAAAAAGTGCATTCAGGTCAGAGGGGTGGTAATATAAGTATCAAAACTGAGATGTTAGAATATAATGGATACATCTTTTTAGGATGGATATACCACCAGGCCTAAACAGTCAACACAGTATTAAACCAGTACAAAAGATTAAACATGAACATTTATATATATGGTTTAGATAAGATTTTTACTTGTTATTTGATATTAAATATTAGATGTTATAGAGCTGATCTAAGTATTGAATGAATTGTTGCTGTATGTCTGGGCTGTTTTGTTTATTTATTTGATTACTTATTTATGAATGTCAGTACTTTAAATATATATGCATTTTGTATACTTTTGAAATGACTCTTTAAATTTCAATTGCATATGACTAGCTGACTTTAAGTTGTAATGGGTTATCAAATTAATTAATTTCTGTGAGTATTATATACTGAATGTGTAGTTACTTTCTATAAAGTATTGAAGAAAAGTCTAATTCAAAAGTTTTGCCTTTTATTTTTACTAAATAAAACTTTTTGGACATTGCGTTCCTAGTGTTCTTTTGTATATTATTTCTCAGTGAACAGAGACTGAGACCCCACGCAATGTTAAGATAACCTTATGTATAAGCTGAAACTATATGTTGGAGGCCACTCTCACAGATAGTATCCACAATACTGCTCATTGGCATCCTCTGCATTGCAGAAGGATCCAGCTGCACCCAACATACTATCATGTCTATGACAGGGACATAGTTGAGTGCTATTATATGGACAGCAATACCATGTAAAAGCTGATAGACATTTGCTATCCTCACAAGTAACTCCAAGGGATACATGAAATACTGACTGCTATGGACATTAAGGTATGTGTATCTTTTCGGCAAGAAGCTTCTAGTAAACATCAGTGGATACATGGGCCATATCATAGGTATCCACCTCATGAACATACACCAGTTGCTTGATATTATGCTCCAGCATATGGAGGACTATATGTGATTCCCATGGACTACAGAGAAAAGAAACATTACTATATGGGTGTTTCATAAAACAACCCATTTCCCTGAGTTTCTAGGAGCCATTACATTCTTGTCTGGTCCACACAGACGTCAGTACATTAGCTGGAAGGATTTCTACTCCATCAGTCAGAAGGTGGTGTGCAACACACAAGGCATTATATGCATTGTATATGCACAGCATCCAGCAATTCCCATGATTCCCACATCTGGCACACATCAGAGTTGCACCAGTGATTTGTATGGGGTGACTTCCCATAGGTACATGATAATAGTGATGGTAGATATGCCATGGGACCATTTCTCATGACACAGATATGGTTGAGATGCAATAAAACACCATACTATGAAAGACCACAATATCATTAACTGTGTTGAAGGTCCACTTCTACAGCCTAGATTCATCCTATGGTGCAGCAAGATATTTGCTGTCTGTGTAATTCTGCCCAACATGGAGGTATGCAGATATCTGGGATGGAGGTTTGCCATGGGATGATCAGACAGACTAGAGCCTGCAAACAGAGCAGCTACTGGCTGAGAAGCCACTGGAGGAAATAGTTGCAGGAGAACACCATGCAAGGTAGAGGCTGTCACAATATGTTGACGCACTGGCAAAGAGGTATTGTCTCACCCACAGATATGGGCTAGAAGAGCCACAACAAAGATTAAAACTATATATATAGTACTACACTCAGGCTATGCTGTACAGTGCACTGACTGGCCACACTGTGCATCAGACATAACCTACTCATGTGAATACCGCAGAGAGGACAGGGCGCAGTTGTCATCATATGACCAGATGGAGAGGAACATGACAAGATTCAGCAAAGGCACATTGTTGAAAGAGGTCCTGAGGGTAAGGAAGGGAATGAATGACATTGGGGGTAGGACCTGTGTATGTTGTGCAGGGAGGTGATGATGCTTCCTGGAGGGTAAGTGTCCAGATGTCACGGGGACTTACATTTCCAGGAAACACAGCTCATGCAGATGTGGATGCTCAATATATTATGTGGCTGAGACATGTTGTGGGACCTCAAGTGGGAACAATACAAACTGTGACTATCCCTAGCCATGAGTGTGCCCTCTGTTAGAAATGGCATGGGCACCAATATCTGTAGGCAAGGATGGTGGAAATCTGTGGGACCACAATTGCCCAACTATGCCAAGTCCTTGACTGCCATGTAGGTTATGTCTGTGTGGACAACCACACCAAGCAGCATGAGGCTCACTACTGGTGGATGGTGTGGAAGAAAAAGAAGAATGTGAAGTTGACTATCCTGTCCTGTGGGATTTTCCCCCAATGGAGGAAAATGAGGAGCAGCAATGGAATGGTGTAGAGGCAGATGGCCCCACAAATACAGTGAATTCAACCAGTTACCTGTCCAACATGCCAGAGCTGACAGCCATTACATGCATAATTATGCAAGCCACACAGTAACCTTATCATCTCTGCTATGGTAGTGGCAGCATCTGCATGTGTGTGTGTATGACAGCCCAACATAATCATAGGTTTGAGTGTAAGTGGTGTGGAAGAACTACTGCTGCAGGGCTAGCCACCCAGCAGTGTAAACCTTGGCTCTCGATGATTGCCACTGTTAAATTGACATGCTGACCGCATGCAAAAATGGGAAAAAGGGGTTGTAGATGGATGGATAATGCTCATTGTGACACTCATTAAATGCAATGAGTAGGAGCCATGCTATTGACACTATTCCCAGTCACTGCCCTCATGCTTTGTGGAGGTGCCACTGCTCACTGTTGGTGGATAGGCAGGAGAAAAGGGTGCTCTCTGAGTAGAGGTGGTGAGTATGACCAGTTTTTTTCACAGGATCTGGAGAGTTGGGAGGGGTTCCACAGGCAACAGATCTATGTTATTGGACATAGGTAGTATTGTGCCCTACACATTCACTGTTTTGCCAACAGTGGCACTGTGCCCTCATACTATGCCAGTGTAAGACCACCACCATCACCATCAGTGTACAGTGCAGTACTGACATCAGGAATATACTATTCCATGGTAGAGAACTCCTTAACCATAACAATTGTGAAAACAGACAGATAAAAAACTGAATGAAAACTGCTAATAAGTGACAATCCTACAGATGCATCAATGGTACAGATAACAGCAAAGCAAAGAATGTGACAGAACATACACTGTGGGGTATGGCTTCAGTCTGCATCCCAAATGTGTCTGTAGAGAGATATGGCAATGATGAGTATTCCTCAGCTCATGGCACAAGTGTGCCACCAAAATGTGCTGCAGGCATAAGGAAATGTCAGGCTGGTGCATCCCCAACAGATACAGTGGATGGCATATCCAGTTAAGCTTCCACATCCAAGCTTCTGTCAGGTATCAGGGTTCTTTCACTCTCCTAATACTAGGACAGCAGGGACTCCACAATAGCATTGAGAGTAGTCTGTGATGGTGGACCCCACCTTTTACCATCCTTTCCTATACAGTGGCATATGCTTTGTTATGAGCATGCAGGATCATGTTGTTGACCCTGTAAAGGACCTGATAGACTGACCTACTGTGGTCACCAAATGCATTAACATCTGCAAGCATCTCACACCATGTATGTTCCCAGAAGGCCTGATGACTCTTGTCTGTTCTCAGTACCCATCATCCATGGTCATGAAGAGCATGAAGTAGCACATCAGTCTCTGTATGGCAGAACGTCTCGAGGTACTTATGCTTTTTAGACACCATGTGGTTTCACATCTCTCAAATCTATAGATTTTCACCTCACATTTCTGGTCTGTTCCTCATAATAATTGTGCTTTTTTGACTAATCACTGGGATAACCTAAGGATTAAAGTCACTAAATAATGGCATGCATTTGAGTTTCAGATTAATATCCTTCAGAAAATGCAAGCTAATGCAAATCTTGTTATTGTATCAACTTTCTAAGTATATAAGAGCAATGTTTAAAATGTACCTCCATTACATCTGGCTTTGTCCAGATTTCTTGCGCTAAGATGTTGAGAGGTATGATGTGTTTGCCTGTAAATATGAACACATATCTATGGTCAGTGAGTGGGCTCTAAATATGCATAGCACCATCTGGACTAGTCATGCACCCATGTGGCAGCTGAGCAGCCATAATGTGCCATGCCTAACATATTGCGTTATCAAAGGAGACTTCTCCATAGCAGTCAAGTAGGGCAGCATAGGGATGGACTGTGACACCAGCCCAAACTGTCATCTGCCCAAGAAAGCACAACCATCATGTGCTCACATTTCCTCTTTCCCAACCCACTCTGTCCATTATGTTCCATATATGAGATATGGATGAGGACTTTTAATTTGTAGCACAGTCATCATGTGAGCAACATATCAGGGACATATTTCAAGTCACACATCCCCAAAGACATTGCAGGCTATTGCTGACTGCACCTATATCCTCATGCAAGATTACAGCCCTCCTTTTTCTCCAAAACTCTGTCAGCAGCTGCTTGCTTTTGAACAATCCCCAGAATGATTAAAGATTTTTTACAGTTTTCCAGTCACTCCAATGGCTTGTGTTCCCTTACCACAGAAAATGTAAAACAGTCCTTCCCTCTGTAGACCAATATAAATATTGTCTGTGTGATCCACTTACTAGTCCTGCAAGAATTCAATAGTATATTGAGCATTGCAATTGTTGTGGTTGTTTGTATTTTTGGTGTCATACTTTGGCAATTATGATGATATGGTGACATACAGTAAATGTCTCTGAACTGTACATATAATGCAATGCATACCAGCCCTAGATTGCACAGTGGGGCTCATACCTGTTTATGCACACATTCATAGAAGACTGCAAAGTGGAGTGTGCATACACATGCAGGTCCATGACTTCCAAATGCCATGGGTTTCTTAATCCATCTTATTTCCACAAAGGCACTGTATTGCAACCATGAACACCAACATGATTTTTACAGGGCCAATACCTTGGATGCAGCACATTTACCCTCCCTCCCCCAGCAGCAGGACTATTGATGTGTGAGCCTGTGGTGGCACTGGGCTATGCTTTGCTGCCATGTTGCCTACTGATGCATGTCATACAATATATGCTGATGCACATCTGCTACCATTTACCTCTACATGGCAACCTATGAAGTGGCATTAACTTCTGACAGGTCTGACTGAGGGAGGGCTCCTGCATGGTATGGAAAGAGATTAACATATTTCGCTGACACCTGTACTGGGACAACTAGAGTCCCTACTGGAAAGGAAGGGGTGCTTATGAGGGCCCCCACTGTTAGAAAGATATCTAACACTGCCTTGCCAGAGTAGTTAGTGATGCCATGGGTATCCCCCACTCTGGGGAGTAGTGCCAGCATCATTGCAGCTACCTAAAGATGTGCCAGCATGGCCTTGTTAACAATGGGAAGAGACAGTTAGAGAGAGGGGGCAGAGTTGTACAGTAAGTAGTACTGGCTGGTGGCTGCTTATGTCTAGGCAGACATTCTTCTTCTGCTATGTGAACATTTTGACGCTCATGGACGTGTTTCTTTTTTTCTGCTTTTTGTCTCCTGGTGAGACAGGGGAAAACAGACTATGCCAGAGGAAGCAAGAAAAAATGTCCTGGCATTGAGGTACATATATGGAACTGATGGCTTAGCTGCTTCATTGTCCATATTTGCATTGCTGCTAACTGTTTTAACTTATTGCTTACAGCTTTGTTTGCTTTACGTGTCACATATCTTATCAACACATGATATGTGCCACATATCTTATCATCACACGTTATGTGCCATATAGCTTATCACCACACATTATGTGTCACATATCCTATCTTCACATGTTATGTGTCACATATATTATCACCACACATTATGTGTCACATATCTTATCACCACATGCTGTTATGTTTCACATATCTTATCACCAAACATTGAACTGTTCTACTTCCCATCCTACTGCCAGGAATTCACACCAGTGGCAAGGTGATTCAGACTGGCCCAACAGTGGATGTTCTGCCACCACCCTCGCAGTTGTCATTGTCTACTTTTATACCTTAGTGGTTACTCTGCCATTAATACAAAGTGCTGCAGACAATGCACCACATCTTACTCTTATGCTGGCCATTCCACCACTCCTTCCTGTGTCAGTTACTTCCTGACATACCATGTGCAAGCAAGTGACAGCCTATCAGATGACAGTTCATGGTAGTTGTCATCTGTCCTGGTAAGTTATTACCACCAGGATCCATTGAGCCATGTGCAGTCATTATAGAATTGTTTGGCAGTATATACATGGCATGGTGTCTATGCTGCCATATAGGACATCATTTGGTAGGCCATATCTGCTACCTACTGGTAAGTCCTATGGGCTAGGCACTACTTTTTCTTGGCATTGCTCTTCACAGCTTCATTGTCCCTTGTAGATACAATGTTTGCAACTCACGTAATTTGTACATTCACTAAACACTGGAGACTGTTTAGGAGGCATTTCATCTTGCCCCTTGTGACACACATACTACTTTGGTAGATTTGTGTCACACCTCTGCATTATTTTTGGCTTGCCATTGCATACTTGGGTGGTGCAGTGGTGCAGCGGTTAATGCTGTCACCTCACAGCAAGAGGTTCTCTGGTTCCATTCTCGGCCGAGGTGCCTTCTGTGCGGAGTTTGCATGTTCTCCCTATGTCACAGGGTTTCCACCGGGTACTCCGGTTTCCTCCCACATTCTAAAGACATGCATCTGGAGCATTTCTCCCCGGGCCTCCGCTGAAAACAGGATCTGTGGAACCTAGTCAGACTTTCCCGGTCAACAAATGTTAAATAAATAAAAATAAAATAAAAATACTTAACAGAATTGTACTGTTATGGGACTGTACTTGGTGCAGCCAGGATTTCGTAGGTCTCTCCAAGATCCAAAAGCTCACATCATCTAGGGGATATTTTTTTTTCCTCAATGTACAGCAAGTAGTGCTTTTGCCCCTAAATCGCTTGATCTTTCTCACAAGTCCATGAGATGTGAAAGTAATCAGTATTCCCTCATTTGCATATCTAATGCATCACCCCCCCCAACCTCATCTCTGTAATTGACAAGGTTTTATATGCCGGAAATGCACTTTCTTGAAAGTGTGAGAAATGTAATTTTCTTAAAAATTGGAAGGATAGAGTGCCATGCCTTGCCTACTATTTGATTCTGTGATAGTTCCGCCCATTTCTATCTCCTTCAAAAATGTAGCATAATTCATTGTGGTAAACAAAACAGTTTCACTTACTGTATAGGAGATACAACCCTCCAATCAAGCACTGTTGTAAGGGATCTGGGCACTCTTGTTGATAATTCCTTATCATTTGACAATTGTCTCTTCACGGTCGTTTGAAATGCCTTTTATCTGGCTCATCTCATTTCTAGAGGCATGTCCACTAGATCCAGACAAGTCTCAACTCCCCTTTACTCATATCTTATCAGACCCATTATTGAATATAATACACCTTTTAGCATATATAGTGGAAGCAGGACCACCACAGAAAAGTAATAAAACTTTTTATTATTATAAAACGAGCACTTTCACGTGTTCAACTACACACTTCATCAGGTTTAACTAAAAACATTTCAACACATATATATATATATATATATATATATATATATATATATATATATATATATATATATATATACAACATCACACACCCTACTTGCATATAAATCAATTAACAGAATTAATTGGATAAAATTAAATAAGCAATTAATCAATCAAAATTAAAATGTAAAACTGTTGTGCTCACAAACCTTGTAAACCTCAAAAAACATCAAAAAACCTTTCATAGTTACATCGGAGTAGTACTATAATATTATCAAAGCAGATAAATACATGTATACGTAAAAACACATATATGGAAACATAAATTTAATAGACCAACACTCAATGAACTATATGTATAGATTAATAAAAACTAAAGCTACTACTGCATCTATCTATCTACGAGCAGCTAGGGCTGTTCTGATACTAACATATTGGTTTAGGCCAGGTTCAATATGTGCTCTTAATTTAAAAATGCATCCTAATTCAACTGATTCAGGATAGCTAAAACTGTCACCCCCTCATCTATTTAATTTAACAATTTGTAAAACTCTAAATGAAAAAATGTGCTCAGGGTGAGTAATGATGTGCTTTGCTAGTGCATTAGTAGGGACCAGCTTTCTAATATCATACATATGGTTATACATCCTGTCCTTAAGCTTTCTAGAGGTCATACCCCCATAAAAAGCTGTGCATTTTATGCAAGTAGCCAGGTATATTAGATTCGTACTGTTACATGTAGCATGGAACCGGGGAATAAACATAAAATCCATACTAGGATGCAAAAATTATTGTTCCTTAGTAATATATCCACATAAATTACAGCTATTACATGGAAATGTGCCATAATTTATAGCCCCTATGTCTTTAACCAGGCCTTTATTAAATCTCTCTACACAGAGTAATCTTTTCAAGTTTTTACTATTCCTGTATCTAAACCTAGGTATACTTCCTAGTAGGTCAGAGAGGCGTTGATCTGTTACTAGCACATTCCAATTTTTCTTGATAATTTCTGTGATATTCTTATTATCATTGGTATATCTAAGCATAACAGCCAAGTGGCCTGGTTGGGGAGTAGGCTTCCCTAAACCTCTTTTATTATGCCAGGTCTTCCATCTATTATAATCTTTACTGACTTTATTAATATCAAAAGAACCATCAACCACATATTTCCTTATGTCATTAATAGTTTTCTTAGTGTAGCCTCTATTTATAAAAAGTTCATCTAGGAGTTCAAGTTGTAGTAATCTATCTATCGGATCTCTGCAAATACTACTAATCCTAAGATATTGGCTCTTAACAACATTAGGAAAAATGAAACGGGGATGCATACTGTCAAAGTGTAAAAGAGCATTTCTCCAGCATGCTTTCCTATATAATGAGGTTGATAGCCCTCCCCTCTCATTCTTACTTATCGTCACATCTAAAAAATGTATTTCATGTAGGGAGGTTTCCATTGTAAATTTTGAAAAGGTCATAGTGATTCCTAGATAGGATGCAAATTCCTGTAGAAGGCTCATATCACCATCCCAAATGATTAGTATATCATCTACAAAGCGTCGATATAGCAGGACATGTTGAAAAAAGCCGTATTAAAAACATGTTCTTCCTCCCAATGGTACATTACCAAATTGGCATATGAATTGGCGCATGGGGTGCCCATAGTGACACCTCATGCTTGTCAATAAAGCATGTCCTGAAACATGAACACATTATTATTAAGGACTATATCCATCAGGGTACAAATCAAGATCTGTTTATCATTAGTGTACCTCTCCATGGCATGTAGCAATTCCCTTAAAGCTTCCATCCCGTAATCATTAGGGATGGCTGTGAACAAATTTTTTACATCCAAAGTCATTAACGCAGAGGAAGAAAAAGACCCATGTTGTAACTTTAACAAGTCGAGATCACTCAATAACTGGCATGTGCCTTTAAGAATACTGGGTATGCTCCTAACTAAAGGACCTAGGTTACTCTCTAAATAATGGGATATATTCTCAGTAAGCCATCCCTGTCCAGCTACTATTGGTCATAAGGGCGGAGGATAAACCCCCTTATGCATCTTAGGAAGACCTTTTATATAGGGAGTGACAGGATGTTCAACATGAAAATAATCAAAAGGTTCATGGGATATTTGCCTCCACATGAGAAGGTCATACAGTTCATCATAAACTCCCTTGATGATTCTGTCAACATCTTCTTTTCTAATTTTAACATATGTATCATTGTCATTTAATAACTCTGACATCAAGAGGATATAATGGTGTGTATCTAGTAACACCCCCCCCCACCTTTATCAGCTGGTCTTATCATCAAATTTACATCATGAATAAAATTATTTAATGAACATCTCTCTTGTGCATTCAGATTGAAAAAATGACATTTCTTAGTTTTTCAGCAAAGTACTTGTAAAACTCCCTCTCACAAGCCCATATAAAACATTCAACACTTGCAGGCATGTTAGGAATAAAAGTGCTTTTACGCTTAAAAGCAAAGTCACACTTGTTGTTAATATTTCCCTCATCATTAAACAACAGTTTTAGAGAGACCAGTCTCCCAAACATGCGTATATCAGTCAAAAGCTCCGTAAGGTCACTGCCTTGAGAGGGCATAAAAGAAAGCCCTCTATTTAATAAACCTATGTCCGAATCACTCAATTGATGGCTTGATAAATTAAAAACCAAGCCATTCAGTTCTTGCTTCTCCTCCTTACCTCGACATTCTCTCCTGAGAATTTCCTCTTCCGTCGACCCCGACTGATAGACCGCGTCTGTGAGGCCCCATGGTATTTCACTGGAAGTGGTAAAAAATGACCTAAAACACCATTAGTCATTTTTGGTCTTGCTCCATTTTTGTTGTTATCTTGTGTGGCCTGAATCCGTAGGGCTTGCTGGTTTGGTGGTGGCGTGCTCGCAGCCTGAGTAGCTGCTTTAATATCACTCCCACTTGATGACATCACCATTGACTCAGTTTCTCCTCCACTGATATCCGCTCCCACACTTTCATTCCTTAAAGGGGTATTATCATCATTCAGCTGCTCACCAGTATTTAGATGATCTTGGTCTGAAACAGAGGCATGATTTATGCGGCCATTCCTCAGCCAAACAAAGACCTGGCCAGTTGTAAAATCTCTATAATCCCTCTGTAATTTTTTATGTTTAATTAGTCGTAGCTTATCAGTATAAGCCACAATCTGAGCATACATACTGTCCATTCTTTTCTCAAAGAACTCCCCTTTATAGCGGAGCTGTATCTCAGAATTTTGATTTTCTACTTTCTTCAGCAATTCAGTCTCAATAGGAGAAAAATAATCAATCAAAAGTCTCATATATTGATAGCTTAGATCTAAATTCAGCTGTTGCCACTTTTTTAACAAGTCAGGGTGACTATCGCCATAGGTAGGCATACAGAGTACATGGTGGGCAGGGGTTTCTTTGTTTTTTCCACACCTTTTAGCATGTAATTTTCTAAACATATTCCACAACTTGACATACCTCAGAGATTCATGACTAGAAATATCAGTGGCCTCAAAAATCTTAGTTATCAGGAGAGACTGGCATCTCTTTCTCTGTACTCAGTATAATTTAGACTCCTCTGTGGAGATCTGTGTCTAGCCTTTTGAACCACAAAAGATCCAACCCTCTTTGACTTCCTGTTCTGTCACATAACTAATGGTATTTCAAATACTCAGTTAAAGGAAGTTAACCTTCATCAACAGATGAATAAGACATGCTAGCATTACAGATTCATATCCCAACGTATCCCTCAGCTCTGAAACAAACTTCCACTACATGTCAAACAGAGCTGAACCCTTGCCATCTTCAATGTGAACCTAGATAATCAAATGGGCAGCCTCAACTTCTCATCCAGTATATCTTGTCTTCCCCTTTTTCAGGCAAGAGGGTCCCACATTTACCATCTTCCCTGGGGCTTAAGATCCTCCATTTGAACTACTCCAGTAAACAAACTAAAATAAATAAACTGATATTAGTAGTGTCCAGACTGGTCTCTTGAGTGGCTCTAGTTGTGATATAATGGGTCAAGTCAATGGCAAGAGTATATCTTCTGAGTTTTGGTAGTCCCAAACCTCCTAATTTTGTAGAGATCATGATCTTTTTCCTGGGTAGCCTGTGTACTTACTGTCTTAGATGAAGTTGTAGAAGGACTTCTGGAGTTTGTGTATTAAGGGGCACGTGCAGTTGTGGGATACAGCGGGCAAGGAAGAGGTATTTGGGCAGTAGAAACATATGTGACTGATATTTTAGCTGGTAGTGGAAGTTTCAGTTCAGTCAATATCTGTAGTTTATTTTGACATTACCTGAGAAGGGGAGTGAGATCCTCTATGAGGAGGGAGTTGTGGGCATATCACAGCTTGATACATAGATAGATAACAGTAGCTCTCCACTGCATACCCAGACTCTGTATATGCCCTTTGAGAGACTTGCAATGTTGGTTTAAGGGAAAGTAAAGAGTTTTCTGTGGATTGAACAGAAGCCCTGCAACTGAGCCAGACTCTGTTAGGGTTGATAGAATTTAGTGTATGTATGGATCTACACGAAAAAGTGTGCAATCATCTCCAAATCATAGATCTGTGACCTCACTGTCCCCTAAGCACTGGATGCCCTAGTTGGGGTAGTTCTATTTTAAGAATAGACTGGAAGCTTTCACTGCCAAACTGAATGACAGGGAAGAGCAGCTTTGTTTGGTGCCTTGCAAAAGTTCAAAGTGTTCTGAGATCATATTATTGGTAATGACCTGTGCTTTCAGGCGAAGGGGATAAGTACTTTCCAGATAAAATCCCACCTTATGGAGTCAAATGCCTTATTACAGATGAGAAACAGTGCAGCAGTAAGTCTATCAGCATACTGGCTGAGATGTCTAATGTTGTAAAAGCATCTTAACAAGGCTGGAATGCCCTATTTGCCTGGTATAAAGCCTTTTTGAGTGGATGCAACTATTTCAGGACTTTCGCTAGAATTTTAGTTTATACAGATATTAAAGAATAATATAATTTTAATATATTATATATTATAACTATAATTTTGTGGATTGTGGGCACCCTGTTTTTTTTCAGAAAGGAGATCACATTTGCAATTCTAGGTGGATATTGTAGGATGTCTGTGTAGCTTTCGAGAAATAGATCCAGAAGTTTTGCTGCAAGGTTCACCTGCAATTCTCTATATATTTCTGCCAGCAGACCATCAGGCTCAGGTGCTTTCTCTGGCTGCCCAAGGGTGATTGGCTGGTACAGTATCATTTTCCCTTTGTCACTCAGTACAAGCCACCTTATACTATGTGTAAAACTTTCCCATTTGGCTTGCAGGAAATATGGAAGGAAACGATAGATATCAGCCAAGAAGGTAGCCATGGTACTATTGATTGCCTGGGTTGAGAGGCAGTGTGCCCCTTGTTTATCCCTTTATGCTTAAATTGCCTGTGATCGCTCATGCTCACATAGGTGTGAACTAATAGCTCAGGGGATTTTATTTGCCCAGCAAAATAAAGAAAGTTGATTCTCTCCCACCGTTGGTGTTATAGCATGTATCATTCCTTTCATTTCCTTTTTCAGGGCACTGAGTTCCCTATAGTTGGAGTCCATGTATTCTTGTATCAACCTTTCCAAATGACTTGTTTCCTAATTGTATTTTGAATAGGATGCCTTGCTACCCTTTGAATGTTGATGGGTCATCCTGATGAATCTATCTTTGAACTCTCCCCATTTAAACCATAGTGTACTGTTTGATTCCTGTGATTGTTCCACATACAGGTTTTTGAGAATCAGTGGATCTGTGTGAACAATCAAGGGTATCTGAGGCCAAACTTCCAGGATTTGATCCCACAGTACTAAGCTAATGTCTATAATAGTTTCTGGCAAATATTCTTATATATATAAGAAAAAAAAAAACGAAATTGTAGTGTAATTTGAAGAAGAAAAGTAAGATCTAGAGATAATATTGTCATCAGTTTCTTGATAGTAATGCTTGCAAAACCATATGAACCTGCAGCAGTATTAGATTTAAAGTCAGAAAAAGCTTCAAAGCTTCTTTTGTGAAATCTATTGTGATGTTAGGACATCAGCTTCATTAAGAGTTATTATGTGTACAACACTAGGCAAAGATGTAAGTTAGTGATTATCAATTTCAAGGTTATCTTTGGCAACATTACACACACACACACACACACACATATATATATATATATATATATATATATATATATATATATATATGGGTCTACGTTGTTTTATTGCAGTTTCAGAACTTCAAAACCCATACGGCCGAGACCGTATGACTGAAGTTTTGAAACTTCGAAAACACAACATAACCACCAAACAAAACAAAATCCTTTACCTTTACATTTTTGCAGGGGGGCAAGCCCCCTTGTCCTGCTACTTAAATATACCAAATCCGAGATCGCACTATAGTGAGGAGAATGGTAAATCTCCCATTCCATGCTGTACGGCGATCTCAATTCAAAGTGTTCGAAGTTACAAAACTTCACTCATATGGTCTCAGCCATATGGGTTTCGAAGTTTTGTAACTTAGATCAAAGTAGACCCATATACATACATATATATATATATATATATATATATATATATGTGTGTGTGTGTGTGTATTTCATTTCATCAATACTCATCTCATCAAAAAAGAAAACACTGACTCAACTGATCAAAAATATATTTCATTTCAAACACAAATGACTAAATCACATTTTGCAAAAAATTTCATATAGAATAAATGTAGCCCCCAAAGCTAGCTTTTTTTTGCATTGGAGCAAGCCCCTTCTGCTCCCCCATACCTCCTTACTTCAATATACTAATTCCACATTCCCACAAGCGCAGAGAAAAGAGATAACTTCCCATACATTGAATCAGTTCTAGCGCACAAATACAAACATGTAGAAATGGAAGTACAAAATAACAGTTGGGCCATTAGCAAGGAACAAAGTCAGTTTATTACTAATTAGTATTGTAATTCCTATAACCCAAAACCACACCAGCCCTGATTTTATATAGCTGTACACAGTTTTCTAGGAACTGTGATTCAGTCAATAAACTGTCAGTCAAGTATGGATTCAATCAAAATTTTCCCAATCATTTGTGACTCAATGAAATGCAATTTGATGAAATAAAATGTATCCATATCAATATCTATAAGTATATCTATATATTAGTTGTGAGATGGTTCCTGTCTGATTACTTTCATTTTTTCATATATGTATAGAAACCCTTTTTTTATTATCCAAAGGGTTAATGGTTTAATTCCTTTAATAAGATATTTTCCTAGTTCAACTTTTGGAGGACTGTTAAAGCCTTTTCTTATCATCAAAAGTTATTTTCCTGTGCCCTTGTCAAGCAGAGCCACAGAAGTGATCCCCGGGGTGTATTTCCTATTTCCCATCCACTTATCAAGATTTTTCTTGAAGAGTGCTAATGAGGAACTTTGCTTGACATAGATGGGTAGCTTGTTCCAGAGTATGGGAAGTCTCTGGGACAGGAATCTATCCCTCCAGCATGTCCTGTTTATTGTGGTGACAAGGTTTAGGTCCCTAGAGCATGTAGCTTGGAGGGATTGAGATTTCTTTAGGTGTAGCATGTCCAACAGCTCTGGGTTTGACATAGCTTTATATGTTAGGCAGAGATCACCTCGGAGTAGGCGATATGCTACGGAGTAAAGCTGGAGTTTTTGAGATGGTCAGTGTAGGGCATCTGTTTGAGGCCAGTAATCCTCTCTGTGAGGTACTTCTGTGGCCTTTCCAGCTGCTGCAGATGTCTTGTGAAGTACATTCCAAAAGGGGCATTGTACTCTATACTGGGTCTAATGAGTGTCGAGTAGAGGGGAACAATGCCGTCTTTTTTCCTAGATGAGAACCCTTTTGTGATGAGGTGTGCCACGTAGAAGGATTTCCTGACTACTGTGGTGATGTGATTATCAAAGGCGAGACTACTGTCCACCTGAGTCCCCAGGTCTATTATCATACATTCGGCGTTAAGTAGACTGCCGCCTATGTGGTAGTTCATGGGTACAGAGTTTTTACCAAAGGGGATGACAATGCACTTTTTGGCATTGAGCTTGAGGCCATGGCTCTGACACCAGGCATCTGTCTCAGTGAGGCCCTTCTGTAGGATGTCCACATCATTTAGGGACTCAACTATGGCTCCTAGTTTGCAGTCATCTGCGAACTTCATTAGCAAAAGACCTTCTGTGTTAGCTTGTACTTCAGAGAAGTAGATACCAAACAGGAGAGGTCCAAGGACTGAACCCTGTGGTACTCCACTTGTCACTGTTTTGAAGTCAGATTTTAAATCTGCAATTTTTACAGTGTAGGTTCTGTCAGTGAGCCAGTTGGCAACCCATCTTGTGACATAGGGATTTATACCTAGTTTAGTGAGTTTAGCTATAATTCCAGAATGGGGGATGGTGTTGAAAGCCTTGGCGAGGTCAAGATAGGCTGTGTGAACCACCTAACCCTCGTCTACAGCTTTGGTGATTGCCTCAAAGAAGTCAATCAGGTTCAGGGAGCATGATATGCCTTTCACAAACCTGAGTGGGGTCCAGAGTTTGGAGGTTCCCAATGTCTTTGTTTATGAGTTCCATGATGACACATTCCATGGCCTTACAGACCAGGCTCATCAGGCTAATAGGGTGATAGTTCCCAGGTTGATTGTTGGCTCCCCCTTTGCGGAGTGGGATAACTGTTGCTGTGCGCCATTCAGTGGGCACAAAGCCTGATTTGAGACTATGATTGAACATGGTGCTTAGGTGAGGAGCCAGTTTGTTCTGAAGTTTGTATAAAATGCAGCCTGGGTTGCTGTCCAGTCCCATGGATGCTGTGTTTTTGGCTTTAGAGAGTGCAGTTTTTACCTGCATAGTTGTGATTACAGGGACTCTGCATTCTTTGTGTATAGATATGGGCCCTTTAGGGGGTGAGAGGGGGGTAAAAATAGCACTCAAGCTATCTGCCACAATGCTGGCAATATCAGTTGGTTCTGTAATTTTCATGCCGTTGTACTGTAACTCAGAGCAGATCTGGGTGTCGCCATTGAGATTCTTGACATAGCTATAAAATGCTTTGTGGTTGTCCCTAGAATCAGTGACAATTTTGTTTTCATAGCTAGCTTTGGAGGATCTTATAAGAGATCTCAGCTTCTTACTGAGACTGACCAGGGAAGTCCTCCACTCATGGGATTTACTCAGTTTCTTCCTTCTGTTGTATGGTTTGTTTATGGCAGGGGACCACCAGATTGGCTTCCCTTTTTGGAGGATAGCATCTTGGTTCTGTTTGGGATAGCACAATCCATGGACTTGTGTAAGTGCTTATAGAGTGCATCTGTGTAGGATTCAGCAGTCGTAACTGTATTGTCCATCTGCATGGGTGTCATGAAGTTAGCCACTTCTGTCTTAAGAAGCATGAAGTTGGCTTTGGAGAAATTTTTTACCATGATTTCCTTAATGGGGGGTGGGGGCAGGATGTGGATATCTAGGGTGATTAGCTTATGGTTAGATCTGACCAACGAGGAGTTGACTTCAGGTGTGGAACACTGGTCACTCATGTTGGTAATGACTAGATCTAGGATATTGTTGCCCCTGGTGGGGTTGTGGATAAGTTGATCCAGGGCAATGGAATTTATGAATTCCAGAAAGCGTTGAGTGAAGGAGTTGGTACATGAGTAGTTTTCCCAGTTAATGGTGGGGTAGCTGAAATCGCCCATTGTTAGGGTGTTTGGTTGAACCAGAATATTTTCCAGTATATCAAGAAAACAGGAGTGGGAATCCTGGGGCATGGTGGGGGATCTGTATCAAGCTACAATTTGGATTGCAGTTTTGCCCAGAGTTAGTTGCACTTGGATAACCTTGGATGCATACTGCTGAGCAAGTAGCCTGGAGGTGTGAATATCCTTAATGAATATGGACACACCTCTGCCTTTGGTGTTCTGGTCCAGGTTAGGTGGCCGAAAGTGTGGTATGAGTTATAGCCTGGTAATGCAGGGGTGCTCTCTGGAGCCTTGAATTAGGTCTCAGTCACTGCACAGATATCGATGTTCTCCATTTTAAGGAGTGCCTTGAGGAAGTGCATTTTGAGATTTAG